>NW_026705652.1:0-50001 GCF_029867415.1 Vicia villosa | reverse complement strand
CAGGAAGTCAAATATCCACCAGAAAGAAAACGCTGTTAAGTCAAAACCTATGAAGGAGACTTATCAAAAAATCGAAACATCCCGCTGACTGTAACCTCAAAGTAAACAGTTCAGGCAAAAGTTAGGGATAACAAAATCAATGTCAAAAAAGAGGTCACTACAAATCCTCGATAAAAGAAAAATAATTACAAAAAAGGATGACTGCCTTTTCAAATAAACTTCCGGTGCTTCAACCATCATCAAATGTCAATATTACGACTTCAAGACCTGCTAGAACTTAAATGCAATGTTAACTGAGCATAAGATCGAAGAACATCACGAAGATTGGGATGGGTATAAATAAACTTTGAGCCTTTATCCTTTGTTTCTTAAACCATGAATCAAGCCACGTTACAACCCTTGAAAGTCCTAACTGAAGCATGGTTAGTTCGAAAGCATACTGTCACAAAAAGAGGGTATCCTGACTCCTTAAAGTTTACCAAAAATCCTGAGTTAATATCATACTTTTACAAATATCACTTTCTTACATTTTTTGTTTTACTAAAAATGTTTTTAAGCTCCAAGACAGACATATACATTGCATTTTTATGAGTGTCATTATAGAACAATTTTGTCTACGTAATTTCAAATGTTTGACATCAGGAAGAATCTGCATGGGGCATAATTACTGACTAAAAGTCCTCCCGACAAATAAATCTGCAGAGACATCTCGTATGCATGACTCGATCAGCTAAAAGCTTGTTTACACAAGGGGCATGACATATTATTATCCCATCTACTGGGAGAAAGCTGGTCACGTTTCATAGAATCTCTCAGAGGCACTGAAAAACCAGAGAAGTTAGTCCATCACTGGGGGCATATCACATCAGTCACAAATATCAACAAATGCTATTCAGCTACTAGCATCAGATGATGTCAGTATCTGTCTCTCCTTTGAAGTTCTAATTCCAAACTCAAGTATCAAGCATATCAGGCTACTAATTCCAGGGGAAGGTATATTCCCGCAAGCAAAAGACCGTATATGGTTAAAAGTGTTTTCCAACAGCAAGTGTTCAAAGACATGGGGCAATGAAAAGTTGAAATCTTTGGGAATCTTCCCCACAGAGCAGTTTTCATAATATATCCCCCACAAAGTAATCCTCGAAAAGTCATCGACAAACAATATATACTTGGTTCCCCAGCGGAGTTTATACCTCCGATACTGCCGGTTCTCCGACACAATCTTCTTCTCTAGCATGGTTTATTCCAACTCGCTGTTGCCATTTAATTTGAAGCTTAGAAATCTGGTCTCTCATGTCCCTAGGATACATCATGATCAGATCATTCAAGTCAATCTCATCCCCAAGCGAAGATCAAAAATCCCCAATTGGATATCCCTGAACAGAAGACAGGAATTCTCAATCCCCTTGTCTTTATCTCCATCAACATACAAAGATTTATTTTCTCAGTCAGCAGTTGCTATAAGTTATCAATATGCTCCGACTATATAGTTCATCCATGCGTCATTCATAAATACGTGCATCACATACAGTACTCTCGTTTATTTCGAGAATCTCAATACATGCATCATGACATTGCATAAAACTAATCTTTCTTTTGCAGGTCATTTCATAATCAAAAGAATATTATCATCCAAGTGCGGTGCAAATACAATCGTATCAACGATTCAATCTCAACACTCATTCAAGACAGATACAATTCCGACACTTCATTCCGGGTCTTTCTTCAAAGATAATTCAGAAACAATCAAAAAACTTCTCATCCTTTCTAGGAACCTTTTTAGGTAATCTTTTCTAAGATGTTTCATATCCTTTCTAGGAACCTTTTTAGGTAGTCTTCTCTAAGACGTTTATCATCCTTTCTAGGAACCTTTCTAGGTAATCTTTTCTAAGATGATTCATATCCTTTTTAGGAGCCTTTCTAGGTAGTCTTGTTTAAGACGTATCATATCCTTTCTAGGAGCCTTTCTAGGTAGTCTTGTTTAAGACGTATCATATCCTTTCTAGGAGCCTTTCTAGGTAGTCTCGTTTAAGACATATCTCAACCTCTTTAGGTAATCTTCCTTAAAATAGTTATCCAATCTCTTCTAAGACATCTCTTACCCTTTTAAGGAGCTTCTCAGTTAATCTTCTACAAGACAGTTCTTCCCGAGCATTGGTTAAAGCCTAATCTCTTTTGCATCAGCCAGGGATCTACCCTATTCAAGAACCTCTTCAGGTAGTCTTCTATAAGACATTACTTCATTTTAATGAATCTCTCATTTAAATACAATCAATGCATATAAATCAGTCAGAAACGCATCTGCTTCAGACAAATATCTTGTCTACATCTGAATGGCATCTTCAAGCCCATCTCGGACAACTTTCCGCCAGCACATCCGGATGGCATCTTCAATCCCATCTCCGACAAAAGTCCCTACTTCAGCTAGGGCAAGTTCCTGGGTATTCTAGTGTTCAATCCTCTTCTACCTTCAGACTCCGACAGGCACACATGCCAGTCTACATCTTCAAATATAAGAAAATTGAACAGGGGCAGCTGTCATACCCCAAAATTTGCCCATACTATTTCTCTTGTTCAAACTCAAGTCAAGGCGCATTGCTCGAAGACATCCCTCCTAAATAAGGTTCAAGAAACTAGGGTTTTTGTTGTTCTGAAGATAATCAATGGATCAAAAGCTCCAAGGCATCTCATATGGTTTATGATATTCCAAACTACCTCCATGAAAAAATTCAAGTCTCAAGTCAAAAGAGTTGATCACTCAATTTCTCAGAAAGTCAACAATCGACTTATTTGACGTAAAAGTCAACTATGGTCAAAGTACAGTCAAAACTTCTAATTTTTTGTCAACATGCCCATATTGAAGTATCATTCACCATTTGATCAAGAATTGATTATGGTTCATCAAGGAAAGATCAAAAATCAACAATTCAAAAAGTTTCTAAATTAGGGTTTGTATAGGAGAAAGTCAACTGAACTTTGACCAGCCATAACTCCTACATGGAACATCAGAAATTTTCCATCCAAAGCTCAATTTGAAGGAAATTGAATTCTCTACAACTTTGTCTCTCACATGCCGAGTCAAAAATGCTTCATTTGAGAGATTTGACCTAAAACATTATAGGTCCTTTTTGAAAGTCAACCAAAAGCAGTTTTTTGTCAAAGCCAATATCATCAAGATAAAATCCTCAAATGGAAAAAAGCTTCCAAAGTGGCTTGTAGAGGACATCTTGAGGTTTCCAAAAAGTCCTAGAACTCCTCCATATCTTAAAAATTGAGGGAGATATGCCTTGTCAAAGTTGATCGGTTTTAAGAAAAAAATGTGAAATAAAAGGCCTCAAAATGATTTTTCTTGCAAATGGGCCCAATCTATTTTGATTCAATCTTGATCCTCAAGTCATCAAGGAGGTCTAAATCCAAAAGCCACGAAGTTTTGATGATTATTTGATTTTTATATTGAATTTTATTCATTTAAAATATAATTTAAATCAAATAAATGAAAGAATATGAAAGAATTGGTTTTGGATCTATTTTCCACTTGATTTCAATCATCCAATATATCAAAATATGATTCAATTTCGTACAAGGAGATTGGATAAAAGAAGGATTGAAATTGGACTTAATTTAGAAGGATTGAAATCATATTTCAATCAAATTTTCAATAATTGATTCATGGAGATTCTCTTCAAATATATAACCCTAATTCACACTACTATAAAGAGGGAAGTCATTCAGATTGTGAGGGACGATTTTTTGACAGGGATTGCTACCTCCAAGAACCCTAAACTTCTCAAACAATTTCAAAGAAAGTTCAAACTCGGATTCCAAGTGGCAAACTGATTCAAGGTGCTTCATTGATTCAAGCACGTTCCTGAAGGTTTCCTAGAGCTATACCAATCACTACGAGGTTCTGAATCTTCAGGAACGCATACATAGGAGCCACGGTTTGGCCGAATTTCCTTATGCTCGATTTCATAATTTGGTGCATTATCAATGAATTTAAATTGCATAATTGAGTTTGTCATGATGCTATGTATAATTCTGGAAGTTTAATTGTGTTTATGTGCCTGTATGGAGAATCCGCCATTGATAGGGTTTATAAGGTCTAAATTGGGGTTTTCGGGTAGAGACCAAATTAGGCAAAACTAACGTTGTTTTCGGGTTTAGGAGCCAATGTTTAATCGGTCTGGTCTTTCATTCGATATTTATTGATTATGTATGGCGAGTTCGAAGATTGTAGGGTTTGGGCTACGACTCTGTTCGTAGCTAAAACGTAGCAGCGCCGTGGGCGAAGTTTCAGAAGCAAAGGTTGAAGATGATGCAGGCCTAGGCGCGAATTTCTGTTTCTAAATTTTTATATGAATTATTTTTTTATTAATAATATTCGCGTTAGATTGTTTAACAGCAAAGCGTTGCAGCTTCGTTAGCCAAAGAGCGAGTGTTGTTACCCAAGGGACCAGGGTTCGATCCCTCCCCTTGGCGTTTATTTTATTTCTTTGGCTAAAAACACTTGCAGATCCAGCGTGACAAAGGTGTACACGCGCATGGTGCATCATCAGCCACCAGCCCCAGGATCTCTTCCATTGCAGATCCAACGTCTCTCAACGCAAGCTCATCGTAGACCATCAGGCTCTCACCATACCAGATCGCCATGCTAAGTTTCCTTTTTTCTTTTTCTTTTTTCTTTTATTCTAATTGATTTTTTTTTTCTTCTTTTGTTATTCTATTCTAATTGTTTTTTATTTTCTTTTCAACTACAAAACCTCTTTATCTTTTAAAATCAACAATTTTATTTTTAAATAATATTTGTTTTAGAATTAAATAATTAATTTGATTTAATTATTAATAATGATTATTGTTTGTTTTAAATAATTAAATGGTTAATCTAGTTTAGTTGTTTTGTTAATATTTTTATCAATCGATTGAAATACTTATTAGGGTTAGGATATTTAATCGAAACCTAATTTTCACCGATTTAATTAATTAGGCTGAAAACCAATAATTAATTGATTCGATTCTTTTTATTATTATTCTATTAACTAGGGTTAACTTGTGCCCTACTCAGGATTTGCGAGAGTTAGCCATACACTGAAAAATATTTCTTTGTGCATTTTCTTTTCAGAATTATCATCAAGATATCTCCCGACTGCGCGCCACGTCTTTCATGAAGCGAAGTCCCGATTAAATTTCCTTTATTATTTCTTTTTCTTTTCTTTTATATTTAATATAATGTTAGTTTTTCTTTTATCATTAATTTTGCCTTGTTAATTTAAAAGAACTTTCATACACTCACTTCCTTCTTTTTATTTTTTCTGTCAATTCTCAGATGATCAGAGTCAATGCTCGAGGCTACTCCGACTACAAACCATATCAGATCAAATCAAAAGCTAAGTTCTATTTTTATTTCAAACATCTATTTTATTTTATTTTATTTTATTTATCAAATTAGGGTTAACCCTAATTATCGTTTGAATTGATAATGCACTCAATGCCCTTTGGTTTCTATTTTTCCCACCTTTTCAGGGTTTGCCAACCGCCAAAGCTCAGATAGTCGGTAATCCTAAAACTCTAACCTCTTCTATTTTTCTTATTATTATTACTTATGTCAACCCGCTGGTTTCATCTTCCCTTTCCCCCGCTGGTTTCCTTTTCCCCTTTCTCGTATTGTTTTAATTATGTTGTTTATGCTATTGCGTGGTTAGTAATCTTAGGGAGTGCAAGCCTTGAACCAATTTAGAATAACTAATTATAAGATAATATATTGAATCTGATCACGTGATTGTTGCACCCACGCACACTTTTGGTAACCTCTCTTGTTGCCTGTTGCCTTGTGTTTTTTACAGAATAGCCATGTCCCTCGAATACGAGGATACCTCAGCCATGTTGCCTCGATTATGCAAAGATCATAGGTCCCTAATGATGCTGCCTTCAATACAATAATATGATCTCGTCCCTCGAAAGTTGCCTACGAAAGGCTGAGGTATCCTCTGGTTGCCTACGAAAGGCTATTCTGATCCTTCCCTTAGACTAACTGCCTCTCTATGGCATGGGACTGTCTTGTGGCGAACGATATTGCGACGACCCTTCAACCTCCAAATGAAAGGCTTCCTACCCTCTTATGGCATGGACAGACCCTTTCACCCTGAAAGGCTAAAAGAATCTTTTTCTTACAAATATCAAGGTAATTTGCCCTTAATTGCATGCTCTGGTTTAAAACTTCTTTTTCTACTCTTTTTCATAAACCTTCAAAAAGGCTACACTCATTTACGAGCTAACCTTATTTTTTTCTTCTTCTACATTTCTAAAAAACTTTTGGCTTCAAAACTAAAGAGCAAAGAAATTAAGAGCCCATGGAAAACCATGGATGCAAAGGGTGCCTTACACCTTCCCTTTGCATAAATTACCCCCCGAACTCAGTTTTTATTTAAAAGGTTTTTCCTGTTTCTTTTAGCCTTTCTGATTTAATTTGGATAAAATAAAAGTCGGTGGCGACTCTTGCTTACCGCAACATTTCAATAAAAGTCAGTTCACCGTATTACACTCCGTCGTGACTAACAACCTGCACAGCCAACTGTTGTGACTAACCATCTGGACAATGACCCATTCAGTGATCTCCGTGAGATATAACGTCCATTGACTCAGGAACCCTTCTCAAGCTACCCGCGAGTGACTAACCCCTAGATGACTGAACCGTTCAGTAATCCCTTCTGGATATAACGTTCATCAATCTAGTAACCTGCACAACAACACGTCGTGACTAACTCCCTGCACAGCTACATGTTGTGACTGACTACAGATGATAAGCCATTCAGTGATCTCTGCAAGATGTAACGTTCATCAATCTTCTGTAGATTACAAGTTTGCTTCTTAGTTAAGCAGTTTATCTCCTATTCTAAGTACATACTATGCGAAACAATGACAAGTAATCACTATGAGTGGGTGAATAATCTTTTAAGTTCACTTGTCTTCATCTTCTGAACGAGATCTTTGCTTCTTGATGGTAAGTAGAGTAAGAGCTTCAGCTTCACATGTAGAATGCTTCTTCAAGTAGTTTTTCGTCTTCACTTCTTCTGTCAAGCGGATTTAGACTATTAATTTTCTATTAGAGGTTGTTTCTTGTTTTTATCTTCGTTTCTTCAAGCAGATTAAGAACACCAGTTCTTATTGAGAGTTGCTTCTTTGATTCTTCTTTCAATCTTCTTCTTAAGAATATTAAGAACATCAGTTCTTATTGAGAGTTGCTTCTTTGATTCTTCTTTCAATCTTCTTCTTAAGCAGATTAAGAACATCAGTTCTTATTGAGAGTTGATTCTTTGGTTCTTCTTCCTCTGAACTTCTTCTGCATCTTTCCTTACAACGAAAAACATGCTTTTAATAAGAGATCTTACCTCTTTTTTTAGCTGTCAAATATGTTTGTTATCTTGATCTTTGGAAAGCGTAAGAAATGTAGACGTGTTTCCACTATGCTTTTGTTTTCTTCAATGTGTTGCATGTAGGTTGCTTCTTCAATCATTCTTGGGAGTTTTTCCTTTTAGTTGTTGTAGCCGTTTAGCTAATGATGATGTTTGTAACAGATTTCTTCTTAATTCTGATCCTTTGTATTTTATTTGATTTTGCTTGTTGAGCTGAAGGTTATCTTCTTATTCACATGTGATTCTGTTGCTGTTTATATTTTGTAAGTCACTGCGTTGTAAACACTTGTAACTTCAAAACTTATGATCTTATATATGCGTGATCTTCTGAGTTTGCAAGGCTTCTTGTTCCTGATTTTTGTTTATTTCCTTTGAAGCTTCTGACGTACTTTTTGATGTAGTCGTTGTACTCTTCTTATGATGAATTTTGTATAAGGTTTATAGCATAATGCCTGCACACTTAATGAAACCATTAGTAATAAAATTGTTACTCACAAAATATATGTTCGTTATCATCAAAACCAGATTCTGAACATAGATTATCAATCTTGTTCTAACAAGGTCTAGAGGCGATCATGCACAACATGCGCCAACCTCTGGATACTTATGCGCCGACCTGCACAAGGCAGTGAGGTTTGGAGGTGACTTGCACAACATGCTTCGACCTCTGGGACCCCGTGCGCCAACCTACACAGGACTATGCGTTGACCTACACCTTGTGTGCGTTGATCTATGCCTGACAGAAGTGTTTTTCATGGAGATTTCCTTTTCTTGCTCAGGGGAGGTCGACCTCCAAGAGCTATGCATCGACCTATGGTATGCATTTTCACCCAAAATCGTAATTTTGACTTGTGAAACTGATCCACGTGCATATTAACAAGTTTAGAATGATTATGGAAGTGTTTTCTTGCAAGAGTGCATCTTAGACTAAGAGGATACCGTCCAATACATTCTACTTCTAAAGACCTAGTTTTGACATCACTCAAAATAAACTTCTTGAGGTATGCACTCACAATTTGTAGATATTCTCACTAAAGGATTAAGTAGCTCAAATTTTGAACGAATTGTATCCAAGATAGGAATGGAGAATACTTATTCACCAGCTTGAGGGAGATGTTAGAAATCAGAAAATTCATCGTATGTTTCTCATTAAAAGGGGCAATTAAGTGTTTAAGTTCATGTCTATTTAGATTCATGTATTAAGGGAGTTGAACTGTTATTTATTTCTCCTTAAATATAATTATAATATGTAATTAATTATATAGTATATCTAAATACTATATTTGTTTAGTGCTTTACTCAAGTACATTCAAAAAAATTCTTATTCCTATTTTTCTTAAAATGTCATTGTTTTTTTAAAACTAGATTGGAGTTACAAAACTATGTATTAAAATTTCTGAATTTATTTTGGCTTTATATGAAAAGGGGAGGGAAATATTTAAGTAAATTACTATAACTATAAATTCTTGTAAAAAAGGCAGGTAACATAAGTTATGTGAAATATTTATGTTCTCACTATTATTTCAATTTTTAGATCAAAAGAAATTGAAGAAAAAAACCACTATTTTTACATTGATATCTATAACCAGTAAATCATTGGTCTCTTTACACAGAAAAATTGTCCAAACCAAGGAAAAACAAGTACACAACCATACAATTCAAAATGCTTGCACATTTCAACAAAGAACTAGTGCTAATGACTTGCACACCTTGCAGATTGAATCATCATCATCATCATCATCATTAAATGTATTCCATATCTTTAACATATGATCAAAACTTGTTCAGCAAGCAACATTGTCGGTATGTGAGACTTTAACAATCAATAGAAATGCAAGTCTGAGAGATAGCTGCACTATCAACTTTGCTCACAAATGGATTGATCTGAACCCAAACAAGTGAAAAGACAGAAGCCAACAACACTGACCAAAGAATAACAACGGTTGGAGTACGGTTTTGGCGACCCATAAGACCTTTAAGGAATGGATAAAGATGAAAGATCACCCAAAATGCAAAGAAAACTTTTCCAATGAGTGGCCCCCAAGATTCATAACCACCATTCAGTGCATCGGAAAATCCAGCAACAACGCCAACAAGGTTAATAATGATAAGGCTTGTTGGCGGAATCAAGAGTGTTGTCCATTTGATCATGTATAGTTCACCAAACTCTGCATCATCTGCAGCTTTGGCTGTGACTGTGAAGTTTGTATCAACACCTGCTAACATCTTTAGGAAACCTTGGAAGACTGCGAAAAGATGAGCTGAAACACCTCCAATCACCCAAAATTGCTCGTTACGCCATAAATCTTCTATGGTGACACCGCTCCACCTTAACTCTAGTACACTGGTCAATATAATGGAGATGAAGAGTCCAAGAAAGAGTGCACTTGCAAGGTTTGATAGCTGCGTCAAATTAGAAACAACAATTTGATGTAAGGACTTAGTGCCATTACTAATCTTGTATGTTAGATCAAAATAAAGACGAGGAAATTACCGTTGGGATGATGAATTTTCCGGTGAGTAGGCAAATTGCAGGCAAAGTACAATAAGCAACGAGAGGAAGGGAAGTGAAAGGGTAAACAATGGTGTTGATATAAGCTAGTCTTTGTAGAACTTTGAGACGGCCTCCAGCGAAACCGTACCAGAGAGGACAATGTCTACTAAGGAAAATTTCAACTGATCCAAGAGCCCAGCGAAGAACTTGATGCAAACGATCGGAAAGATTGATTGGAGCTGACCCTTTGAATGCTGGCCTTAAGGGCATGCAGTAAACTGATCTCCATCCACGACATTGCATCTTGAACCCCGTTAAGATATCCTCAGTAACCGAACCATATATCCAACCAATCTGAATACACAAGAAGGCATTTAGTTGCTTAAGCTACAAGTAATCTTACAACACACTTAAAAAAAACGGAAAAGTATAGACTAAAACACAAATGTCTAACCTCTTTTCCCCATGCTGTCTTTTCTTCATATCCGCAGCCAATTACATGAATGGCCTCCTTGATCAGCATTGAAGGATCAGCAGATTCAGACACACCACCATTCTCCATTAATGTTGATTCAATGAAAACAGTGGACAAACCGAATGTTTTTTCAAAGCTAAGTTGTGAAATAAGCATTGATCTCTCATACTCGTCATAATCTGCAAGAGAAAGAAAAGAAACCAAAACGCGTTCCGTTTTGAGGAGTCTGGTTTTATATTTAAGAAAACTGTTTGACAAAAAAAGGTTATTGTGCTTACTCTCAATCTCCCTTAGATTAAAAATGGCAGCATCAAGCTCTTCCCTCTTTGCGTCTTTATAAAGCTCTGAGGCATCTTTGTTAGGCTTCTTTGAAGGACAGCAACAACACGATGATGAGGATTTCGGCAAACTTGGCATAGAAGGTGGACTGTATCCGTAAAGCGCTTGTCGGTTGAAAACGGTTCCAGTCCCCACATATACAGGTCCTTGAATTCCATCAAGTCCTTTCATGTTAACCTGAAAAAGAACAAAGTTAGGAATTGCATAAAGAATACTGTCCATGATTTTCATCTTATAATTGTTAGATGGTAAACTCTTCATTTTCATTTAAACTTACATCAAAGAAAACTGTGTTGCGATTGGCATATCGATCACTGCGATCAATACCATCAAATCTTTGGGGGAACTGCACATAACAAAGATCTCTACCGACCACTGGATCCATCAGAAAACACATCGCTTCTCGAACAGCCTTGCTATTGTTAACATAATGATCACAATCGAGATTGAGAATGTAGGGAGCATTTGTGAGAACTGCAGACACCCTCACCTATATTAACCGAAATAAGCGTTAAGAACAACAAAATCTAAACGAGCTTGTATAAATTGTTAATCTTAAGTATCTATTGATCTTACCAGTGCATTTTCAGCACCAGCCTTTTTGTGGTGGGTATAACCTGGCCTTTTCTCTCTCGAAACATAAACCAGCCTTGGAAGTTCATTTCCTTCTATGTCGTGGGCACCACTGTGTCCGAGGAAAACCTGACAACGATAAGCAGAATGTGAGTAAGTCTCTCATTATTGAAATTTGATTACACACAAAGTGAACGGATATACCTGAATCATGCCAGGATGATCGCGCGAATTATTTCCTGGCCAAGAGGTTCCGTCTTGCATAGTCCATCCTTCATCTGGTGTTTTCTGAGCCTTTGCAACCAAAGCATTAATTCGGACTTTGTACTCTTCATAGTCTCTCTGACCGAAATGAAAAACATTCGTTAAGAGAGTGTCACAATATTTATACGATTGTATTTATGATCAAACAATTCAGTACTGCGGAAAATACTATTTAAGTTCAGTTGCTTACTTTCATTGCTCTACGTTCCTTCACAAAAGAAGGTTGAACCTTGTCCTTCAAGTAATCAATCTTCTGAGAGAAGTAAAACTCAGGTGCACGTGGTTCGATCGAAAACTTTTTGCAAAACGGAACCCACTTTCTTGCAAAGTCAGCTGTCTCCACAAGGGACTCAAACGAAAGCATTGCTGCACCATCATCCGATACATAACACGATACTTTATCCACAGGATAGTCCACAGCAAGGATAGAAAGAACAGTGTTAGCTGTGATCAGCGGAGGTTCTTTCAACGGATCAACCGTACTGACAAAGAAATCCACCGCAGCAAGCTGAGAAGGTTCACCCTCTCTTTCAAACCTCGCGGAGAGCCTATCAGTATAAGCAACCCTATTGATAGGAGACCATTTAGGGAACTGATCCAACACCCAGGAAAACGCGAACCAGATCTCACAGATGATAGATGTCAACCACAGACCAAAAGCACTATCAACTGGATGTGTAACTCTATAATGGAAAAACAGACCCAAGATAATGAGCCGCATGATAACGACAGTTCTGTATGGTCCGAGTTTCGATTTCGAGACTGGAATAATGACCGAAAGTGGCTCAGCCGCAGCAACCTCAGACGACGGCCTGCAAGACATACCATACATCATTTACATCAGAATACATAGGATCCATAATAAAACGTCATTTTCAGTATGCATTTTATACGATTTTCTTCAAAAAAAAGTTTCCATTCTCATTAGACTTACTGCATTTCTTCCATCTGCTGTTCTTGTGGAACAGGAGCCTCATTTTCAGCCTTAGGTGCTGCCTTTTTCTTCTTGTTCTTTTTATCCTTTTCCTTCCAACTTTCCACTCGATTTTTCCAAATAGGATTTCCAGATTCATCATTCATTTCTACAAAAACAAACCAAATTATAACTATCAGAGTCCACTTCTAAAGATATTGTTACAAGAAAAATGTAAGTTATAAAGTCTTTCTTCTTTACCACTGTCCACAGTTGACACAGTACTTATATGCCTAGCATGGAGTCCAACATCCTACATAATATATGCAGAGTTTGTAAGTGCAAAACCACAAAGATAGAGAATCCAAACCTCAAAAACTAAAGCTAATTGTAACCTTAACGTAAATTTGCTACCTGAGAAGTACTGATTTGTGCAGGCATTGTTGATTGATTTCCAGAGACTTTGGCAGCATCCTTACCTCTTGCTTTATCTACAAGACATAAAAAAACAAAACAAAGTTTAAGACATTTCACACAAAAACTCATGTGATGAACCTTACTACGACACTTTCTACGCGACGCATAGAGTATTTCAATGAACAATTTGATATTGGATTTGGACTAATGTTACCATACCAGCAGCATAGGGATTACCGCATCTCAAACAAACGCTACGTCCCTCGCTGTTTTCATAATCAACACAAGCCTTACAAATCGGGAAATAGCATTCATGACAAGCCACAAACGCTTCACCATTAGCATCAACTCCAACTTGTTCCCCACAAGAGTTACAGAAACTAACACCAGATTCCATCATTTTTGTATGTCCTCAACTTCAAGGACCAAAAATAACTCTATGACCCTTAATTTCTCAATCTATAAACTCTTTCATGGTTTTATACAAAAGAGCATAGAGTCAATATTGTAATTATAATATTGGTGAAGTTGATTGTAGTGTATGGTGGGTTCATTTTCAAGAGGGTAAGTGGTTGGTGTCATTCATTCATTGTTTAGCTCACACACAAAGAAACAATCAGAGATCTGAAGCAACAACGTGTGTGTTTTGTTCTTTTGTTTTGGTTTTATTTTTTATGTGAAATTGATAAGGATTTGAATTTATTGCGGGAAGTATAAGGAAGGATTTGGTTGGCATGTGTACGTCTTTTAACTAACAACAACGCTTCAACAATAAGTTTATGACCACTGACCAAAACTCTTTAACCAAACTGATATTTCAAAATATTGTAATAGTGATGCTTTTCAATGAAGAAAAATATGATGGTTTTTGTAAAAGGTTGTGGTTTTTATTTATTTATTTCTCAAAATGATTAAATTTTAATGAAAAAATTTGAATAAATATTTTAGCATAACAGGATCGATTTTCAGATTTTTTGTAAAAAAATATATATTTTCATATTTTTGGGCATTCATTTAAAATTTTAAAAATAGTAGCAAGGAAAACAAAAATACTGTTAAATTGATACATTAAAAATATATACAAAAATAGTATCTTAAATGAGTTTTAGATAATACGCAGAAAGGTGGAGAATAATATTACACATAATCGATTAAAACTTTTATATTAATCGTGTCATATATAAAATCATGATTTGACAGAATACATGCTCTTTATTAATTGATAGAATAAAATATTTTATACTGTTAGTGCATATTTTATTTTCTCATTTTAAATACAGTTATTAATAAGCAGCACATTTGATGTGTAAAGTCACAAGTCAGAATCACAATTTCTTATTCTCGTTACTAAATTATTTAACTAAAAAAAATATTTTTTTTTTTGTGTAAGCAAGATTTCATTAAAACGGAGAACTAAATGTTCTCAATATCTGATTACACATAAACGGGAAAGCCCCGCCAAAAAGAAATTACAAACCATTTAGAATTACGAGAGGAATAACAACGGATCCTTGTTAAACTCGTAAAAGCTACAAATGGGGTGGGTAATTTCTCCAATAAACGACCATTTCCAAATCAAAGATTTAATCTTCCATAACGTATTATTCACATCCCAAACTTCATTACGGAAACATATCCCGTTCCTACTAATCCAAAGAATCCACATTGTAGCTAACCACACAACACCTAATTTACCCGCTTTAACTTTTTTCTTTTTACAAAAAGCATACCAATCCATGAAACACATTTTGCACTCTTCTTCCATAACCTTCCAAGGCTTCCCAATCCAACACGAAATATCCCTCCACACCACCTCCACCGCTTTACAATTCAAAAAAGAGTGTTCCCGATTTTCCGGATCGGTACCGCAAAAAACACATTTTAAATTATCCGGAGCCAACACTATACCTCTAACCAAAAGTAAATCCTTAAAAGGGAGTCTATTCACAAAAAACCTTCATCCAAAAGCTTTGATTTTGAACGGCACTTCCAACTTCCAAATAATCAATAGCACCTCATTAAACTTCTCAAACGGTCCAAAAGGAAGACGCTTACTTACAAAGAACCTATAGCAAGAAGCCACGGAAAATATACCGTCCCCTGAATACTTCCAACCAACCTCATCCTTTCCTACCAAAGAAGGACCGTGCCCCACCAAAGAATTCCGGAAAAAATCCCACTTCGATCTCAAGTAAATACTAGATAATTGATTATCCAAAATGCCACAATATCCCCATTCCCAATTGCCATTATTCCAACCTCCCATACACGCCACGGAAACATTTTTCAAAGACGAGAGAGAAAATAATTCCGGGTACTCCTCTTTCAAGCTCTTGTCATTTCTCCATTTAGCCTCCCAAAACGGAGTTGAAAACCCATTCCCCAATTTAAACACACAATGGGCGGAAAAAGGGTCCTCCCCCTCAACACCACCAATCGAAAGAAAATATTTCCACCAAAAAGAAGAAGAAGACGGAGAAGAAGAAAAAAGAGAAGAATTAGGAGAAGAATGTAAAGAAAACTTACCTCCACAAAAGCTCTTCATGGATACGTCCCCGTAGCGCGCTTTCAACAAATTATACCAAAGCGAGTTCTCTCCCTTTAGAATTCTCCACCTCCATTTGCTAAGAAGAGCCAAATTAAAGTCGGAGATATTTTTTAAAGCAAGACCTCCATATTCTACCGGTAAACAAATATTCCTCCAACTAACCCAATGAATACGCCTTTTGTTGTCCTCCACCGCCCCTCCCCAAAGAAAATTACTTTGCAAACAAGATATCTCTTTCACCACCCTTAAAGGCATCTTGTAAAAAGACATGGTGAAAATGGCAAGAGATCCTAAAATAGATCTTAAAAGAGTTATTCTTCCCCCTAAACTAAGAAAACGGTTCTTCCACCCCGCAAGACGCTTCTTTATCTTAGTCAAGAGAGGCATCCAAGAAGCGTATTTCCTTGGATTACACCCAATGTTAATCCCAAGAAAAAGAAATGAACTATCCTCCACTTTGCAAGAAAGCACATAAGCGGCGGCTTCAAGAAAATTACTCGTCACATTTATCCCTATCAACTTACTTTTATGGTAGTTGATCCCAAGGCCCGATGCCATCTCAAAAGCCTTCAAAACCACTTTAATCGCCCAAACTTGATTCCAACTTCCCTCACCTACTAATAAAGTATCATCCGCAAATTGAAGGATATCGACACCATAATTCCCATTAAAGTCCACACCTCTAAAAACCCCATTAGCAACCGACTTCCGAACAAGACCCGAGAGACCTTCGGCAATAAGAACAAAAAGGAAGGGAGATAATGGATCACCTTGTCTTAAACCTTTCTCAACACAAAACTCCTTCGTCGGACACCCATTAACCAAAACGGACATGTTGCTATGAAACACTAACCTTTCCATCCACTTCCGCCACTTATCACCAAACCTCATTCTTTTTAACATATATCTAAGAAAATTACAAGAAACCTTGTCATAAGCCTTCTCAAAATCCACCTTAAACAAAAGACAACCTCTACCCTCTTTCTTCGCAAAATCCACCACTTCATTAGCAATCAACACCCCATCAAGAAGAAACCTATTCGGGACAAAAGCACTTTGGCAAGAAGAGACAATGGAGTTAAGAACTTTTTTCAATCTACCCGCTAAAATCTTTGAGACCACCTTGTACATACATCCCACCAAACAAATGGGCCTATAGTCATCCAAAGAAACCGGACTAGTAGACTTAGGAATCAAAGTCAAGAAAGAAGAAGTTACCGCTTTAGAGATAAAACCCCCGGAATGAAAATAATGAAGATAATTCAAGAAATCCTCCTTGATGAAACTCCAACATTTCTTAATAAACAAAAAGGAGAATCCATCCGGGCCCGGACTCTTAGAAACTCCACAACCATCTATCGCTTCTTTAATTTCCTCCTCTTGAAAAGGCCTTTCAAGAAAAACACCTTCATCATGAGAAATGTTATTAAAATGAATACCGTCCAAAAGAATTCTATCCGAATCATCTTCCAAAAATTTGCAAGAGAAATGTTTCCAAACTTCCTCCCTCACATCCTCAACCTCCTCCACCAAACCTCCTTGAGTAACAATCGGGCCTAAGTGATTTAATCTTCTCCTTTCTTTAACCACTTTATGAAAGAACCCACTATTGGAATCACCATCATTGAGCCATTTAAGCCTAGATTTTTGGACTAGCATATTCTCCTTAATCCTCAAATTCAACCAAAATCTCTTATTGGCTTCTTTCCTACTCATGAGAGATTCTCTAAGCAAATCCTCCGTCGCATCTTCCAACCTAGAGTCCTCCTCATTAATATCTCTAACACCCTCCTCCACTTCCAAATCAATTCTACCAAAAACATTCTTGTTCCACCACTTTAGTCTCTCTTTAATTCGGGCAAGTTTTTCTTTAAGAACATAATCCCCTCTTCCTTCCACCACCATGTCCTTCCATTCCTTTTCAACAAAAGGGAGAAAAGAACTAAAGGTAAAACATTCATTGTTGAATTTAAATGGTTTAGGACCCCAATTAAATTTATCCCCCACTAACCACACCGGGCAATGATCCGAAATATCTCGATTCCCAACTAATTGTCCAACAACTCCCCAACTATTAATAATATTATTTGACACTAGGAAACGGTCAATCCTACTCATAGATCTACCATCTCCACTATACCACGTAAACTTTTTTCCTTTACAAGGCACATCCACCAAACCACTATTTTCAATAAACTTTGCAAAAAGTTCCGAACCGGACTCCACCTCCGTGATCGATCTACCTTTCCTTTCATGAGAGCTTTTAGTCGCGTTAAAGTCTCCACCAAAAATCCACTCCCCATCCGAAAAGAAATTTTTCAACTTTAACAAATTGTCCCATAAATCCTTCTTCCTTTGGAGAAGACAAGAAGAATAAATGTTCACCACATAATAGTATTTTCCCTTCCACTCCACCTTTATCCCCAAATACCCCTCTCCTTTAAAGCTGTGAAGAACATCCATCTTATCTTTCCTCCAAAGAGTTAAAATCCCTCCCGACCTTCCGGTTGAATTCGAAAAAGAAAACCCCACCTCCGAGTGACTCCACAGACCACTAACCATAAAATCCTCCAAACTAGAAATTTTCGTTTCTTGGATCATAAAAATATCCGCCAACTAAAAAAAATATAAATTTTTTTTTTTTAATTTTTTTTTATTTTGATGAAAAAATAAGATGATGAGACGCGCACTTTATTGAAAATTTCTAGATTTAAACTTAAGTCATAAGCGGGAGGTCCAACTATATGTATCTGTTATGGCAATTATAAATGGTTAAGTCTTACATCGCCTATAAATAAGTGAAATGTTATATTTATAAAAGAGTTTATTTATATATCTAACGCCTTAAGATTTTTGGTGGAGATATGATGTCTCCTTCTCATGTGGTCATGAACTATAATTACGGGTGAAGACAATAGAAGTTGATACATTATTTTCAATCAAGGTGGAGATAGTTGGTGTTGTTTGAAAATATATATGTTGAAGAAGTTCTACATCGCTTAGTTTTTGAAAATATATCGAAGAGCATCAATGAGTGCCCAATGCTCTAGGACTTCAAGAGCGAGACACCACATCTCCAAAAAAAATCTTAAGGCATTAGATATATGTATATATATAGGGATGGCAAGCAGACCCAAACTCGCGGGGCCCACCTGCACCCGAATCAGAGTCAACGGGTGAAAATCCGAGTTGACTGGGTTTGGGTTCGGGTGCCACCCAATATTTCGGGTGCGGGTTTGGGTAGTGTGAAACCCGCACCCGAAATCACACCCGCTTATATCTATATATATATATATATATTGTGGAAAATTGTAGGAAAAATGAATTTTATGTATTTTGTTGCGGGTTCGGATTTGCGTGAAAAAACTCAAACCCAACGGGTGTGGGCATGGGTGTTATTTTGCCACCCGAAAAGCATTTGGGTTTGGGTTCGGGTGCGAGTTTGGGTAGTGTGAAACCCGCACTCGACCCGACCCGTTGTCATCCCTAGATATATAGGTTGTCATGTCGAATCACGACTCTGGTATCACTTATTGGGGAGTTAGAGAAGCGTCGAGTGTATCAATAGATTAAATATTTAGGATCCAAGAGACCTTGACACCACATGTTATAATTGTCGTTGAAAATAGCTGGTGTATTATTTTCATGGCAAAATACTCTTTTTGGTCCCTTATGTTAACCTCGGGGTTCATTTTGGTCCCTTAACTTCATAAAGTGTCATATTGGTCCCTTAACTCTTCAAAAGGTATCATTTTAGTCCTTTTTGTCACATTAGCGGCGGAAAATCTCAAAAATCGGTCGCTAAATCAGTCGCTAATATGACAAAAAGGACTAAAATGACACCTTTTGAAGAGTTAAGGGACCAATATGACACTTTTTGAAGTTAAGGGACCAAAATGAACCCCAAGGTTAACATAAGGGACCAAAAAAGGTATTTTGCCTATTTTCAATCTTGGTGGAGATTATTGGTGTTAGTTATATATGTTAAAGAAGTCCATCATCGCTTAATTTTTGAAAATACACCACATATTCACCAAAAATCTTAAGAGATAAATTATATGGATCATCTATCTTATAAATTCAACATTTCTATCATTTTTAGACTATGTGAAATTTAACTACTCACTAGAATTCATACATGAATAAATATTTAAATATTGTGAGTTTCTTAATCTCTTTTATATATTTAAATCTATATATTAAGATTTCCACATCGGATCATATATGGTTTAAATATGTCATTATAAGTGGGAGCAATCCTCACTCTACAAGTCGGTTTTGTAAGTATGAGTTAGGTCAAACTCTAATATGGTATCAGAGCCTATCGATCAGATCATGGGCCGTCTACCAATTATATTCATGCACTAAACTCAAAAGTGTGTTGGGCGTGAGGCGGTGTATTGGAAAGATTTCAAGTGTCACATTGGTTAGACATAGAGCCTTTAAAGAGTTTATATAGAGTAACACCTCTCACCTTACAAGCCGGTTTTGTAAAGATGAATTGAGTCAAACTTTAATATGGTATCAGAGTCTCGTTTAAGATCTAGTGGGTCACCTACTATCAGATTTCCGCTATCAGACCACCCATCATTTTTTTTGAAGAAAATAAAGAATATATATTCCAAAAAAAACAGTTCAATACATGCTGATCCATAGGATCCAAGCCTCTAAATGACTAGAAATCAACAGAAAACACTAAAACAATCTATAGATCATTGACATATAACCAAAGAGATCTATCTTGTTGTGTTTTACCCTTAATTCTATCTTTCACCTTCTGCAAATTAAGCTGCTCCACATTTGTTGGAAGGAAAACCTTTCTATTCCTCTTAATTCACACATGGTAGATAACCTCCGCGGTACAAATCCTTAACAACTTAGCTCTATTGTTCTTCCCTTTTTTATTATCAATGATCCAATGAAGCTCCCTTTCCCAATCATGTGGCCTATGATTGATTCTCATCCATTGCAACAAGTGGATCCTGAAACTACTAGTCTCTTTACACGCAAAAAACAGATGATTGCACGTTTCTTGCTCACCACAGAACAGGCATTGGCCATCAGTCATAACCCCAAACTTGCTTAGCCTATCGTTAGTATGGATTCAACTTTGACAGGTCATCCAAAGAATAAAAATGGCTCGGGGACTAGCCAGATTTTCTCTTATCAAATTTCTCCAAGGCACTGCAACTCTTGCTCCTCTCAACTCTTGATACATCACTCTGGCTCTATAGGCCCCTGTCACAGCAAACTGGTTCCAAGCAACAGAGTTAAAGAGAGTGTCCCTATGTTTAAACATAGCTTTAATGACCCTAGAATCAGACTGCTTTATCATATAACTCCTAGCATCACGATTTTTCAAATAATAGACTGCTTTTTCAAAGAATCTAGACCACCCATCATTTATTTCCTTACTCCAGATGTCTAGTTCTAAAAATGAGTGAATATATTAAAAGTCTCACACCGAACAATATATGACTTGAACATATCCATATAAGTAGGAATAATTCTCACTCTACAAAATGATTTTGTAAGAATGAGTAAAGTTATACTATAATAATTTCTAAATACATTACCTAAATGGAGGGTGGATTGAAAATTTTCCTTAACATTTCAATTCTATATCCCATGACCAATGATGTTAAAATACTATAAAAAATTTATAGCATATGATCTTTTGTTGTACATTAGATATGATAAGATGCAAGGTAAAGTTTAAAATATAACTATTTTTAACAAATTACAAAATTACTTCCCTACATATAACTTTTGAAGACATGGTTCAAATATCTTTCGGTAACTCATTTTCAAGACTATGTGACAAGGAAGCTAATAAAATCACACCTAAATATTTACTTTACTACATACATTTCTTTAAAATTACGTAATATAGAGAGAATTTATTTGACTTTCAATGGAGAGTAGCCTTCAAAGTGAGATGATAAAAGATGATACATGACAGTTTACTGACAAGGTTTCGTGTATCTCATTCTTCTTACCTTATTCAGCTAAAATTTTAGCATTTATTATTCATAACAAATGCTTTAGTATATGTTACTAACTAGCAAAATGACACATTTCTATTCCCAAGTTGTTCTAATGTCACCATATTATTAAATCAAGTGAAACTTAACATGAGAAAATTCATTTCCTGTTTTCCTTTTTCTCATATCTCATGACATAAACAACAGAAATAAGCATCTTCCAACACAAGAATGTTAATAGAAAACAAAACAAAACAAGTTTTTGACATTTAAATAGTTAGACTTGGTTAGTTGGTAATTACATATTTGATGTTTCTGCCAAATTTAAAACAAACCAGAAGAAGAAAATAAATGAACCGACACCGTAGCATAATGTTGTCTTCCTCTTTGTTGCAGTCCAGATCCACTGGATTCACGTGAATTGCTTACGTTTGTACAAGCAGAAATCCGTCCAAGAATTAGTCGATCGTGAATATGTATGATATCTCCGATGTGTACAGCTTATATTATGTATCGTACCAAATCTACAAACTATTAAGCATTGTCAAGTGTCACCTCCACAATTCCTGCAAAAAAGAAATACACAATCGATGCATCACTCAATATGTTAGTACGCATATTACAATAACGATTAAGAGGTTTTAATATCTTATGAACATGTATATGTTGTTTTCATAAGTTATCTTAAACAGTCTCACAAATGCTTTTGTCGGTAAATAAGTTCAAATAAATCAATCTAAACTGAGAAGGAGATCATAAGGTTGCTATATATAGTATTTTAAGGTAGAGGGAAATACCGCAACATTGTTGCAATTTACATCCACACCAGCTTCCATAAGCCAATGATAAGTTTTAAATTTTCTGTAGCAACGCTCGGCTTCAGAATCGAGCCATAAATTCCAAAACATCGACGCCTCGGGGGGTATTTGTTTGTCAAAATCCAGATTTTTCCCTAGACTTCTCCGAATGACCTGAAGCTACAAGAATTCTTAGTTTTATTTTGGATTTTAGAAAAACATAAAACCAGATTTGGTTCTAGTAACTATTCAGCCATATTGATACCTGACCCGCTTCGTTGCTTTTCTTGCTGCCTCCTCCGCTGCTAGAAGCAAAAGAACTCAGTTCTCTCTGACCAATCACATTAGAAACCATGTTTTTTCCAACATAATCATTTTGCAGATAGAGCTGGTGTGGAACAGCGAGGGTCTCTACATTTTCCATTTCGAGTCCCTTGAACGTAGATATGTGCATACTGCATATCAGTTTCCAGAATAGTAAATATCGAGCAGAAAATGAAAATATAGATTCATACATACCTTGGTAAGCTTTAATGAACTATCAACACAAAAAGGACTATTTGCAGGAGTTGAATCATGGGTTGAAATTGAAATCCTTTCGCCACATACTTTCGCATGAAAATCATTCAGATTGTTGATTATTTGCGGTACCGTAGTCATTCTAAAATCATGTTCACTATATGAATCTACTCCGTCCACACAGGTTTGTGCAAGCAATTCTGAAAGAACATGCATTGCGCCAACCATTATCTTAACATCCGGCTTTGGAGATTTGATTAAAGACTTGGAGAGACCTTCAAATGATTTTAGAAGATCGGTATAAACATTGACTTGAGATGATGATGATGGATGTGATATTGATGAATGGCCCTTTGTAGAGAAAACTTCACTCATTGTTGACCTACTAGCCCATGGATTTTCAGCTCCTTTCACAGAGTCATCGACATCACCTGTAGTTACAAGTTTTCCTTTTGAAATCGCGAAATCTTTTTTAGAAGGCTGAGTCATTGTACAATGTGAATTTAGCATAGGATCCACAGAGCTACTTCCTGGATTATTAACCATACTAAACGGCTTTTCTATTCCGCTGATGTTGGTTGAATACCGAAGTTCTCCCGTGACAATTTTCATGAGTAAGTCCTCTTCTGACAACAAATTAGTAGTTACAGGCACACCAGAGTTCGAAGACAAAAAATCATCCGTAACGTATCCAATACCAGGAAAGAACTGTGGAGCTCGAGGATTTAACGTGTTATGTTTTTCTGTTGCTTTCTCAACATGATGAAATTCTACAGATTGTGAAATTTCTGATGGAGTTAAACTAAAATTTGTGTTTCCCTTCCAACAAGGAGAATCCACATCAGTGTCACAATCACCCAGATAATTTGAGAGCTCAATTTGAGGAGCGCTTTTAGTAGAAGATATATCACGCGATATCTTGAGTGGAGCAATTTTGTTCTGTGCCGTAAGAAAGGAGCTAGACTCATCAGCAGATTGTTTTGTTCCTTCAGAATTCGATAAAACGTCCTTTCCCGCAATTATACCAGTGCTTTTTTCAAATATGCCATTGGACACTGTTAGATGATGATTCAACCCGTCGACAGCCGGCTTAACTGTACAAACCATTCCATAGTTTTCTCAATTGTGTGTCCTATTTTGTATTCTAAATAAAATTTTATACGAAACATGAAGTCAAAACTAGTCATTAAATACTAAAATAAAAATTCCAAAAAAAATGCTAGAGATTGATCCCAAATGGGAGCCAAGTTTTTGATGTCCCTGCAGCAGCATAACTGAATCAGTTCACAGTATGACAATAATACTAGATATGGGAGCATAACTGGAACAACAAAGACAATGTACTATATGGGTATTAAGCCAGTCATAATCGCGATGTTTATCTGAGTAAACATGGTATGAAAAGTGTGTCCTTTATTTTTGGTGATTGCCAGTTTATATAAGACCTTCTCTGCTCTGAGTCTTTTATGACGGATTTATTTGTCATTATGAGATATGTGTAGTGTACTTGCCTAGTTGAAAGAAATAAAAGGAATCAAGTCTCATGTTTCCTTGTCCAAGGCCGGCCTTTTAAGGCTATTCAATGGTTTAAATGCTTTGTCCGCGTGTATAATGGATATTGATTAGAAGTGAGTTGCATTTGCCCTGGCCCGACCTTCTTGGCCTGGCCCATTAGGAGTGATCCGGCTTAGTCCTTGCCCGTGAATAAATTATGTCTGGGCGGGTAATTATGTTCGGGTTCGGTTCCGGCCCAGTTGTTTTTAGGTAAAGTACCAAGACGTACACAGTCCCTTCAAACATGAGGCATGTAAGGACGAGATGCTTTAGAAAAAAGACCAAAATGTACATTGTCCCTCAAGCATGAAATTTGTAGGGACAAGATAGTGAGAGATTGGAATTTATAGACAATGGTTTAGCTAAAACACATAGTGAGAGATTGGAATTTATAGACAATGGTTTAGCTAAAACAGTGACATACATGAATACAGTTAATCTTCAAAATAGTTTCAAAAATAGGAACCAATAAAAAGAGTCATTTTTCTTGTCATCTTAGATGTCCATGTCAACATAGTGCAAAATAAACTATTAACTCTCTTATCTTTCAAGTAATCAATGTTAAGATGGAGTAAAACACGAGGTGAGATTGCCCTCACACATTTATAAATTCAACAGCCCCACTTATTATAAACACATATTGACACCGTCTGAAGTAGGACTCTTTAACACATCATGTCACACCCAGGACTCGACGAAGGATCTTTACCACCTTAAGAATTGTAGATGAGCCTAAGTCAACCTTATAAAATCAGTCTTTAAGGTGAGGGTTGTCAATCTATATAAACCCTTTAGATACTCTATATGTCTAAGTAATGTGAGACTTCAAATTTTCTCAAAACTAACTTTTTTAGACCTAAACAATCCATGGCCGAACTATCAATAAGACACATATATGAAATTAAAATGCAGAAAAATTTAGCAAGACATAAAAAAACTACCTTTCTGAAGCATGCTCACATCACCAGCTGAACTACCACCTTCAAACTGTGTCCAATTAACCACATCAAAGTCACCATTTTTATCCAATTCCATAAAAGGGTTCCCTTCAAAAACTGAAACTCCATTAGAACCACCTTCACCCGGCAAAGTAGTAGCTTTCACAGCACCATTCAAAGACACATAGCAACCCTTTGAACCAAGGTTACTTTGTCTAAAAGAATCAAGCAAAGAACTAAAAGGGTCATCATCATCATCATCACCACCATTATTTACAAAGGGTTTAGCTGATAAAGAAGAAGAGCGATTGAAAGTGAAGGGTTTCGCAAGTGGAGACAAACGAGAAGTGGTTAATGAAGCTAATTGGTTAATCTCGTTTTGATTCATCTTTTGTTTTGGTTTTTGTCTCTTTGTGTTCCTTTGATGAATGGTGGTGGTGATAATCGGAAATACCGCAATTAGAATCTTGGTTTTATCATCGTGAAAAACGAAACAGGTTTCTGGTCAATAGTAGACTTTGAAGTTTCATGGCTAATTACTGCTATAGTTAATTATTTTCCTGGTTTCTTCCATGTTGGTTTTGTAAATTGTTTTTGAATATTTTATTTTGTAAATTATTTTTAATTTTAAAGTTGTTTTTCAACATTATTAAAAGAGAAACTTGTTCATCGAATCTATCTTTAGATATGGAGCCGCATTAAAAAAAATTGAGAAAATGTTACCGTGAGTCGTGGTCTTTCCGATTAGAGAGGATTGATTTATGAATTTAAAGATAGTGCACTATCGATGTAAAATAATTTTATATATATAATTAATAAAATAATTTACATTTGTCATGTCATTTTAGTATTTTAAAAATAAAATTAGAATTTATTGTGATGTTCCTCATTGATTAACAGTGTAAAACTATTGTACATAAAAAATATTTAATTTATATCAAACCAGTGTATTGTTGCTAGAGTGAGAATAAATTAAATTTACCAAAAGGGGTATACTTTGCGATGAAATTAACTAATATTTAGTAGGTATTAGCAAAAACTACTTCTAATTACCAGAATAAAAACTCGTAAAATTATTAGTGTAAGCTATACTTTCTGGGCGTTGTCAGTCGCGCGTTGTTTGAGATCTGCTGTCAGTCACGTTTTGTTTGAGATCTGTTGCAAGACATATGAACTTCTTTATAAACGGGCTTCTTTTTAGGTCATTCGCTTGCGACCACTTACTAGAAAGACTTGTCTTATGCCTATCCCTTGTTTGCTGGATTTTTGTTGCCAGACTTCCTTTCAAAACTACTGCTTGTCTTGTTAGTCTGTTAGATCGCATGGACAGAACTCATAATTCCTACTTAATGGCTGGCAGGTAACGGGAAATGAAGAGAAAAATAAGAAACACAACAACAACAAAATATAAGATAGAAATTTTAAAATCGATGAAAAATCACGACTGTTTTCAAATGACAATAAAATAATAATAATATGTGAAAATTGTAACAACACATAATATACATTCAACTACCTCAGACCTCTAGTACACTCACACCCTCCAAAATAAATATTTAACTACATATCACAATAATCTAATACAATATATATATATATATATATATATATATATATATATATATATATATATATATATATATATATATATGATAATGATATTTTTATGTGAGAACATGAGAATTAATCTGAATCATTAGATTTTAAAATAAATGGTGGAGATTATGTGTCATTCTTTTTTTCTCTCTCCTTCATTATTAAAATAAATGATGGAGGGGATAGAAAAAAGAATGACAGATAATCGATCTCCACCATTTATTTTAAAATCTAATGGTTCAGATTCATTCTCATTAATTAGTAGTAATATGAAAAGGAAAAAAAATTGTTATTGATAACATCAAAATAATTAGTAGCAAAGTAGATGCATAATAACATCAACCAATGCACACTTTTAGGCATAAGATGTGGATATATTTTATTAGCTCAATTCCTCCCTCAAAAGTATTATAGATGTCTATTATGCCAAGCTTGGATATAAATGAGTTGAATTTTGGATGGGTCAAATCCTTTGTGAGAAAATTTGTCAACTACTCTTGAGATGAAATTTGTAAAATTCTAAGAGTATCATCTTGAACCGTTTCCCTTACTAGATGACAATCTATTACAAGGTGCTTTGTTCTCTCATGAAACACAGGATTGAAAGCAATATGAAGAGCACTTTGGCTATCACAATATAGCACAGGCTGTCGTGTGGAGATAACATGTAAGTCTTTGAACAAATGAAGCAACCATTGTAGTTCACATGTTGCTGCAAAAAAAGATCTGTATTCAGCTTCAGAAGAAGGCCTGGATACAATTTGTTGTTTCTTTGCACGCCAAGATATCAAAGAAGAACTAATAAAAACAATATCCTGAAATTGATTTTCTAGAATCAACGCAACCAGCCTAAGAGGAGTCTTAATACCCCAAAATTTGCACCTTAGAATTTCTAGGAAATAAAATGCTTCTTCCGGGATTATGCTTCAAGTACCTCACAACTCTACAAGCAGTATTATAATGTGTCATTGTTGGAGCATGAGGAAATTGACTTAGTTGTTGAGTTATAAATGTGATATTTGGTCGAGTAGTATTCAAATATAACAATATAATGTGTTATGCTTGCTTATTTGAGACCATAGAGACTTTTAAGAAGTTTAAAAGCTTGTTAGGTTTGGTACATGAAACACCGTCTGGAATAGTCATATAAACTTCTTCTTGTATTTCTCCATGCAAAAATGCATTATTTACATCTAATTGATGCAAATGCCAAGAATTAATTGAAGCAAGAGCAAGTAATATTCTAGCTGTAGTGAGTTTTGCAACCGGTAAAAATGTATAAAAAAATCAATGCCTTCAATATGATTATACCATTTCCTAACTAACTGTGCATTATACCTTTCAATAGAGCCATCTGCTCTATGTTTAACTTTGTATACCCACTTACTACCAATAGGCTTCACATGAGGTGGCAAATCTACTAGAATCCAAGTGCCATTTTTACCTAATGCATCTAATTCAGATTTCATAGTTATTTGCCAACAAACATATTGACTGTTAGAACAAGATTTGTTCTGATCAATTATCTTAGTTTTGATGATAACAATAATATGAATTTTGCTTAAGATAATATGGTACTCTAATCCAATGCAATTTCCTTTTCAGGAAATATATAAAGAGTACGCATAATTCAGCGCTCAGAAGCTTTGTCTCAAAGGGTTCAGCATGCAACATCAGAACATGGTCTGGCAAGACATCAGAAGATGGTCGAAGCAGAATCAGAACATGGGTCTATGGAAGCATCAGAAGAACATGAGATCAGAAGCACTGAAGTTCTGATGGTATCACGCTCAGAAGCACTTCAAGGTCAGAAGATCAGAAGATGCTTTGCACCAAGCTGTTTGACTCTGATGATATTCAAACGTTGTATTCACAAACATCAGATCAGAAGGAAGTACAAGTGGCAAGCTACGCTGACTGACAAAAGGAACGTTAAAAGCTACTAAAGGCTACGTCAGTAGACACAGCGTGAACAAGGCTCGAGGTAGTTGACAAAAGCGTATAACATTAAATGCGATGCTGTACGGAACACGCAAAGCATTAAATGCACTCAACGGTCATCTTCTCCAACGCCTATAAATATGAAGTTCTGATGAGAAGCAAGGTTAACAATTCTGACGATTCGCAAAACAATTAACTTGCTGAAACGCTGTTCAAATTCAAAGCTCAGAAACTTCATCTTCATCAAAGCTCACTACATTGCTGTTGTAATATATTAGTGAGATTAAGCTTAAACGTTAAGAGAAATATCACAGTTTGTGATTATAGCTTTTAAGAAGCAATTGTAATACTCTTAGAATTGATTACATTAAGTTGTAAGGAACTAGAGTGATCGTGTGGATCAGAATACTCTAGGAAGTCTTAGAGGTTATCTAAGCAAGTTGTAACTAGAGTGATCGTGTGGATCAGTATACTCTAGAAAAGTCTTAGAGGGTATCTAAGCAGTTGTTCCTGGAGTGATCAGTGTGTGATCAGAAGACTCTGGAAGACTTAGTTGTTGACTAAGTGGAGAACCATTGTAATCCGTGCGATTAGTGGATTAAATCCTCAGTTGAGGTAAATCATCTCTGCGGGGGTGGACTGGAGTAGTTTAGTTAACAACGAACCAGGATAAAAATAACTGTGCAATTTATTTTTATCTGTCAAGTTTTTAAAGCTACACTTATTCAAACCCCCCCTTTCTAAGTGTTTTTCTATCCTTCAATTGGCATCAGAGCGCCGGTTCTAAGGTGCAAGCACTTAACCGTGTTTAGAAAAGATTCAGGAAGAGAAAAACGCTTCAGTAAAAGATGGTTGATGAAAGTGAAAAGTCTACACCTGCATCTACATCTGGCTCTGCTGAGCAACACAACGGTAACAATGGTTATACTAGACCGCCGGTATTTGATGGTGAAAACTTTGAATACTGGAAAGATAAACTGGAAAGTTACTTTCTTGGTCTAGATGGTGATCTATGGGATCTTCTGATGGATGGTTACAAACATCCAGTAAATGCCAGTGGCGTAAAGCTGACAAGGCAAGAAATGAACGATGATCAGAAGAAGCTTTTCAGGAATCATCATAAATGCAGAACTGTTTTGCTGAATGCTATCTCTCATGCTGAGTATGAGAAGATATCTAACAGGGAAACGACCTATGACATATATGAGTCCTTGAAAATGACTCATGAAGGAAATGCTCAAGTCAAGGAGACTAAAGCTCTCGCTTTAATCCAGAAGTATGAAGCCTTCAAGATGGAGGATGATGAAGACATTGAAAAGATGTTTTCAAGATTTCAAACTCTTACTGCTGGATTGAGAGTTCTTGACAAGGGATACACCAAGGCTGATCACGTAAAGAAGATCATCAGAAGCTTACCCAGAAGATGGGGTCCTATGGTGACTGCATTCAAGATTGCAAAGAATCTGAATGAAGTTTCTCTGAAAGAGCTTATCAGTGCCTTGAGAAGTCATGAAATAGAGCTGGACGCAAATGAGCCTCAAAAGAAAGGTAAGTCTATTGCATTAAAATCCAATATCAAGAAATGCACTAACACTTTTCAGGCTAGAGAAGAAGATCCTGAAGAATTAGAATCTGAAGAAGAAGATGAACTGTCCTTGATCTCCAGAAGGCTGAATCAACTCTGGAAGAACAAGCAAAGGAAGTTCAGAGGCGTCAGAAGTTCAAAGAAATTTGAACGTGGAGAATCTTCTGATGACAGAAGATTTGACAAGAAGAAGGTCATGTGCTATGAATGCAATGAGCCTGGACACTTCAAGAATGAATGTCCAAAACTTCAGAAGGAAAATCCCAAGAAGAAGTTTCATAAGAAAAAAGGTCTTATGGCAACCTGGGATGAGTCAGAAGATGATTCAGACTCTGAAGATGAGCAGGCTAACTGTGCGCTGATGGCGACAGAAGATGACGGATCAGAATCTACATCAGAATCAGATTCTGAAGAGGTATTTTCTGAACTTACTAGAGATGAGTTAGTTTCCGGTCTAACTGAACTTCTGGAACTCAAGTCTCAGATCAGTCTCAAATACAAAAAGCTGAAAAAGCTATTTGAATTTGAAACAAAGAAGCTTGAGTTGGAGAATTCTGAATTAAAAGAAAAACTTTTAAAATTATCCAATAATGTTGGATCTCCTTCTGATTCAGAAAAAACCATATTCTGAAAGAATATGATTTAAGTTTCAGGAAGTTCTTATCTAGAAGTATTGGCAGAAGTCAGCTAGCTTCTATGATATATGCTGTGTCTGGAAACAAAAGGGTCGGCATTGGTTTTGAGGGTGAAACCCCATACAAACTTGAACCTGTTGATGAAATGAAATTCACATACAAGCCATTGTATGATCAGTTCAAGTATGGCCACTCCCATGATATTAGGCACACTTCACATGCTCAAAGTTTTCACATAACACACACCAAAAAGCATGTGACACAATCTAGGAAATATCATGAAACTCACATTAAAAATTATCATGATGTTCCTCCTATTGCTTACAATGTTAAACCCAAGTTCAATCAGAACTTGAGAAAATCTAACAAGAAAGGACCCAAGAAAATGTGGGTACCTAAGGATAAGATTATTCCTATTGCAGATATCCTTGGCTGCAAAAAGGACAAAGCACAACATGTCATGGTACCTGGACTCTGGATGCTCACGACACATGACAGGAAGAAGGTCTATGTTCCAAGACCTGGTGCTTAAGTCTGGAGGAGAAGTCAAGTTTGGAGGAGAACAGAAGGGCAAGATAATTGGCTCTGGAACTATAAAGTCTGGTAACTCTCCTTCCATCTCTAATGTACTTCTTGTAGAAGGATTAACACATAACCTCTTATCTATCAGTCAATTGAGTGACAATGGTTATGATATAATCTTTAATCAAGAGTCTTGCAAGGCTGTAAATCAGAAGGATGGCTCAATCCTATTTACAGGCAAGAGGAAGAACAACATTTATAAGACAGATCTGCAAGATCTTATGAGTCAGAAGGTGACTTGTCTTATGTCTGTTTCTGAAGAGCAGTGGGTCTGGCACAGAAGATTAGGTCATGCTAGTTTGAGAAAGATTTCTCAGATTAACAAACTGGATCTTGTCAGAGGACTCCCTAATCTGAAATTCAAATCAGATGCTCTTTGTGAAGCATGTCAGAAGGGCAAGTTCTCCAAACCTGCATTCAAGTCCAAGAATGTTGTTTCTACCTCAAGGCCATTAGAACTCTTGCACATTGATCTGTTTGGCCCAGTCAAAACAGCATCTGTCAGAGGGAAGAAATATGGATTAGTCATCGTAGATGATTATAGCCGCTGGACGTGGGTAAAATTCTTGAAACACAAGGATGAGTCTCATTCAGTGTTCTTTGATTTCTGCATTCAGATTCAATCTGAAAAAGAGTGTAAAATCATAAAGGTTAGAAGTGATCATGGTGGTGAATTTGAGAACAGATCCTTTGAAGAATTCTTCAAAGAAAATGGTATTGCCCATGATTTCTCTTGTCCTAGAACTCCACAGCAAAATGGAGTTGTAGAACGAAAGAATAGGACTCTGCAAGAAATGGCCAGAACCATGATCAATGAAACCAATATGGCTAAGCATTTCTGGGCAGAAGCAATAAACACTGCATGCTATATTCAGAATAGAATCTCTATCAGACCTATTCTAAATAAGACTCCTTATGAATTGTGGAAGAATAGAAAGCCCAACATTTCATATTTCCATCCTTTTGGATGTGTATGCTTTATTCTAAACACTAAAGATCATCTTGGTAAGTTTGATTCCAAAGCACAAAAATGTTTCCTTCTTGGATATTCTGAACGCTCAAAAGGCTACAGAGTATACAATACTGAAACATTGGTTGTAGAAGAATCAATCAATATCAGGTTTGATGATAAGCTTGGTTCTGAAAAACCAAAGCAGTTTGATAATTTTGCAGATTGGGATATCGATATATCAGAAGTTGTTGAGCCAAGAAGCAACGCATCAGAAGCAGAGCTTCTCAGAAGCAAAGAATCTGAAGATCAAGTATCAGCTTCTCTGGAGAATCTAAGCATTTCTGAAGAACCATCTGTCAGAAGATCATCCAGACTCATCTCTGGTCATTCAGAAGATGTCATTCTTGGAAAGAAGGATGATCCAATCAGAACAAGAGCATTCCTTAAGAACAATGCAGACTGTCAATTAGGTCTTGTATCTTTGATCGAGCCAACTTCTGTTGATCATGCTCTAGAAGATCCAGACTGGATAATTGCTATGCAAGAAGAACTGAATCAGTTTACAAGGAATGATGTTTGGGATCTTGTTCCTAGACCAGATGGATTCAATATAATCGGTACAAAATGGGTCTTCAGAAACAAGCTCAGTGAGAAAGGTGAAGTGGTAAGGAACAAAGCCAGACTGGTGGCTCAGGGTTATAGTCAGCAAGAAGGGATTGACTATACAGAAACCTTTGCACCAGTGGCCAGGTTAGAATCTATTCGTCTATTAATTTCATTTGCCACTCAACATAACATCACTCTCTATCAGATGGATGTTAAGAGTGCCTTCTTAAATGGTTATATAGATGAAGAAGTTTATGTCCATCAACCTCCTGGTTTTGAAGACTCTATGTCTCCTAATCATGTTTTTAAACTAAAGAAATCGTTGTATGGATTGAAACAGGCTCCCAGAGCTTGGTATGAACGCTTAAGTTCTTTCCTTCTGGATAATGGTTTCACTAGAGGAAAAGTGGACACTACTCTCTTTTGTAAAACCTTTAAAAGGGATATTTTAATTTGTCAGATATATGTAGATGATATTATTTTTGGAACATCTAATGCTACACTTGGAAAGGAGTTTGCTGAGTCTATGCAGGCTGAGTTTGAAATGAGCATGATGGGAGAACTCAAGTATTTCCTTGGAATACAAATAAATCAAACATCAGAAGGAACGTATGTTCACCAAACCAAGTATGTGAAGGAACTTCTGAAGAAGTTTAATCTTCTAGACTGCAAAGAAGCCAAAACTCCTATGCATCCAACATGCATCCTAGGTAAGGATGAGGTAAGTAAGAAGGTAGATCAGAAGTTATACAGAGGTATGATTGGATCTCTTCTATATTTGACTGCTTCTAGACCTGATATTCTGTTCAGTGTTTGTTTGTGTGCTAGATTCCAATCAGATCCTAGAGAATCTCATTTAACTGCTGTTAAGAGAATTCTAAGGTATCTGAAAGGTACTACTAATGTTGGCTTAGTTTACAGAAAATCTAAGGAATGCAACTTAGTAGGATTCTGCGATGCTGACTATGCTGGAGACAGAATTGAAAGAAAAAGTACTTCAGGAAGTTGCCAATTTCTTGGAAGTCATTTGATCTCTTGGTATAGCAAGAAGCAAGCAACTATTGCTCTATCAACAACAGAAGCAGAATATGTCGCTGCTGCTGGTTGCAGTACACAGATGCTCTGGATGAAGAGTCAGTTAGAAGATTATCAGATATATGAGAGTAACATTCCTATATTCTGTGATAATACTTCTGCTATATGTTTATCTAAGAATCCTATTCTTCATTCAAAGGCTAAACATATTGAGATTAAACATCATTTCATAAGGGACTATGTTCAGAAGGGTGTTATATCTTTAAACTTTGTTGATACAGACCATCAATGGGCTGATATCTTTACAAAACCCCTGGCTGAAGATAGGTTTAAGTTCATTCTGAAGAACATCAGTATGGATTTATGCCCAGAATGAGAAGATGAGAAGTTCTTATGTATGAGTATCTTCTGAAATGAAAGTGGATTATTTTTTTTATCAGAAGTTCTGATTGAAATCTTTTAGAAATTATGATTTAGTTATTACTAACGTTTCATTGTCTAAGTTGATTCAGAACCTCTTTTAAAGCAAAACAGCTGTAACGTTTTATCTCGGGATGGTAAACCTGTCGTTACTGTTCATGGATAAGCGCGCGTGCAGTTGAAGGGACGCCGACCATAGGTAACTGTGCTAGTCACCTCATTTGTCTTTATTATCTCTCCTCATGTCACGTAACATTAAATGCTATCCATCATTTGTTTCATTTTATTTTCTTTTAAATACTCTTCAAACGCTTCTCCTTCCCTCTTATAATTTCTCTATTACACCTTGTCTTTGCTTTCCTTCTCTATCTTTTTGCATTCATATCAAACCCTAGCTGTTCATTATCTGCAAATCCTTCATGAACTCTTCATCAAGCCCAGGAAACCATGAAAATGATCAAAACAAAAAGAGAAAAACTGTTGAAACATCTCCTTCCAAACCCAAAAAGATAAAGATCACCTATGACCCTCTCAAGGTGAATCCATTCGAAGCAATGTTATCTGGAAACTATTCTAGACGTGTGTTTCAACCCCCTGGTGAAAGCCCTCCATCATCTCCATCTTCTTCCTCATCTTTTTACCTTCAAGACTCAACTTCCTCCTCATCTAACCTTTCCTCTCCCTCAACCCATTCCAAAGAAATCTCCTCATCTTCACCTGCTGAGAATGTTGTCTCTGATAAAGATTGTGGAAGATCTGCATCAGAACCAAGTCTCCCTGACCCCTCGCCTGGAAGCCCAAGAAGCAGTCAATGATGCGCTTCACTCCTTCATGGCATGCTGGCACAGACTTTGTTTTAGCTAGGGTCTTAGGCTTTGGTCTTAGTAGTTTTCTTTCCTTGTTGCATCTGCTTGTTAAACATCTTCTCATGTAATATCTTTTGATTATCAATGAAAAGTTTCTTTGTTTCTTTTTACATTCCAGTGATTTTATTTGTCGTTTTATTCATCTGAATCTTTTGAAATATTCTTTTTGATGTTATGACAAAAAGGGGGAGAAGATAAATGATAAATGATTTGATTAATCTATCAGTTGCTGGGTAAAGCTCCCACACATTTACTAACAAGAACTGCAAGTTCTATATGGTTTAAGTGTTTTGCAGGTATAAAGAAGTGAAGAGAATCTTCAAAGCAAACACAAGAAGCAAAACCATAAGAAGTGTTATTCTGTAAAAAGAATAAACTCATGAAAACTGAAGCAAGCTGAGTGCTGTCAAGCTTCAGAAATCAGAAGCACAGATAATAGAATTTGATCCATATTTGTCTATCTGCTCTGACAAAATTCTATTTGCTCTGATACATTATTTTAGCCTATATGGCTCTGATACATATCATGTGTTCTAATATACATTTTATGTTCTGACTCGTTCATGCTGACTTTTGTCGTTTAGTTTTTGTTCTGTAACATTTCAGGATGTAGAGATGCTCTGATGATGCTCTGGTACATTCAACAATGTTCTGATACAAATCTAGCATGAAGTGAGGTTGGTAGAAATTCAAGCTCTGAAGCTATCCGAGGGAAGCAGAAATCAGAAGCTGTGAATGTTCTAAAGATCCAGAAAACTCAAGTTCTGAAGCTGTCCTAAATGGAAGCAGAAATCAGAAGCTGTGAATGTTCAGAAGATCAAAGAAATTCAAGTTCTGAAGCTGTCCTAGATGGAAGCAGAAGTCAGAAGCTGTGAATGTTCAGAAGATCAAAGAAATTCAAGTTCTGAAGCTGTCCTAGATGGAAGCAGGAATCAGAAGCTGTGAGTGTTCTAGGGATCTAAAGAAATTCTAGTTCTGAAGCTGTCTAATGGAAGCAAAAGTCAGAAGCTATGAATTCTCTAAAGACAGAAGCTTATGTGATCGTCTCTACCGAAATAATCAGGGAAGTCTTTTATTAAAGTTCTTCGAGTATTTATTTCAGGGGGAGATTATTTATCTCAGGGGGAGATTGTTAATCTCAGGGGGAGACATATTCATATGCTTATGCTATAGCTGTGTAATTTGTCTTTTGCCGTCTGCACTTTCTGATCGCAAATTCATATCATTTATATATGTTTTTGTCATCATCAAAAAGGGGGAGATTGTTAGAACAAGATTTGTTCTGATCAATTATCTTAGTTTTGATGATAACAATAATATGAATTTTGCTTAAGATAATATGGTACTCTAATCCAATGCAATTTCCTTTTCAGGAAATATATAAAGAGTACGCATAATTCAGCGCTCAGAAGCTTTGTCTCAAAGGGTTCAGCATGCAACATCAGAACATGGTCTGGCAAGACATCAGAAGATGGTCGAAGCAGAATCAGAACATGGGTCTATGGAAGCATCAGAAGAACATGAGATCAGAAGCACTGAAGTTCTGATGGTATCACGCTCAGAAGCACTTCAAGGTCAGAAGATCAGAAGATGCTTTGCACCAAGCTGTTTGACTCTGATGATATTCAAACGTTTTATTCACAAACATCAGATCAGAAGGAAGTACAAGTGGCAAGCTACGCTGACTGACAAAAGGAACGTTAAAAGCTACTAAAGGCTACGTCAGTAGACACAGCGTGAACAAGGCTCGAGGTAGTTGACAAAAGCGTATAACATTAAATGCGATGCTGTACGGAACACGCAAAGCATTAAATGCACTCAACGGTCATCTTCTCCAACGCCTATAAATATGAAGTTCTGATGAGAAGCAAGGTTAACAATTCTGACGATTCGCAAAACAATTAACTTGCTGAAACGCTGTTCAAATTCAAAGCTCAGAAACTTCATCTTCATCAAAGCTCACTACATTGCTGTTGTAATATATTAGTGAGATTAAGCTTAAACGTTAAGAGAAATATCACAGTTTGTGATTATAGCTTTTAAGAAGCAATTGTAATACTCTTAGAATTGATTACATTAAGTTGTAAGGAACTAGAGTGATCGTGTGGATCAGAATACTCTAGGAAGTCTTAGAGGTTATCTAAGCAAGTTGTAACTAGAGTGATCGTGTGGATCAGTATACTCTAGAAAAGTCTTAGAGGGTATCTAAGCAGTTGTTCCTGGAGTGATCAGTGTGTGATCAGAAGACTCTGGAAGACTTAGTTGCTGACTAAGTGGAGAACCATTGTAATCCGTGCGATTAGTGGATTAAATCCTCAGTTGAGGTAAATCATCTCTGCGGGGGTGGACTGGAGTAGTTTAGTTAACAACGAACCAGGATAAAAATAACTGTGCAATTTATTTTTATCTGTCAAGTTTTTAAAGCTACACTTATTCAAACCCCCCCTTTCTAAGTGTTTTTCTATCCTTCATTGACTTGCTTCTTTAAAAGATTTTGGCTTTGTGCAGTATGTGATAGAAGAAGAAAAAACTTGATGTGAAGGTGATAAATGTGAAAAAGAATTATAAGAGGTGATAGGGTAAGGAGTACCTGAAGACTTTGATTTTGTTGAACCATTGGAAGCATTGCACACACAATTTGCAAGATAAGATGGTGGATGCCTTTGTCTAATAGGTTGATGTTCTGGGGTAGCTGATAGTGGAGCGAAATCTGGTGGTATTGTGTTATGTGATATAGTATCATTAGGGGGTGGATAATTGGAATATCATCATCAAGTGTTCTGCCATGAGAATGATATTTCCAATTAGAAGGTTTTGAACTTGGATTATATGGAAAAATGTGTTCATGGTGGGTGGTATTTCTAGAAACAAATATTTCCTTATTGTTTAGATAAAAAAGTATAGATCCTTTTATGCCACTTTTAAAGCATAGGAACGCACATTTTCTATCTCAGGGATCCAATTTTGTTTTGTGTGAATGTAAAGTATATGCATAAACCAAAGATCCAAACACTTTTAAAATTTTCAAATCAGGTAGCTTATCACGCATCAAAATATATGGTGATTTATTTTCAAGAAGAGAACTAGAGAAACAGTTTATGATAAAAACAACATGTGACACAACATAACACCAAAATTGTTTCAGTAAATTTGAATGAAACAATAGAGATCTGGCTACATTCAATATATGTTGATGTTTTCTTTCTACTCTTCAATTTTGTTGTGGAGATTCTACACAACTTTTTTGATGAATAATTCCTTAGGAAGAATAGAAAGAAGGCATCAAAAATTTTGGGTCGTTATCAGTTCTTATGGTTTAAACAAGGGTGTTATGTTGTGTTTCAATCAGCTCGAAAAAATTCATGACATGTTGACTAACTTCAGCCTTAGATTGTTAGAACAAGATTTGTTCTGATCAATATTCTTAGTTTTGATGATAACAATGTATATGAATTTTGTATGAGATAATGTGGTACTCTAATCCTACGCAATTTCCATTTCAGGAATCACATAAAGAGTATGCACAAAATCAGCGCAAGAAGCACTGACTCAGAAGGTTCAGCATGCAACATCAGAACATGCTCTGGCAAGACATCAGAAGATGGTCAAGCAGAATCAGAACATGGTCTATTGAAGCATCAGAAGAACTTGAGATCAGAAGCAGAAGCACTGAAGTTCTCATGGTATCACGCTAAGAAGCACTTCAAGGTCAGAAGACAAGAAGATGCTCTGCACCAAGCTGTTTGACTCTGATGATATTCAAACGTTGTTTACACAAACATCAGATCAGAAGCAAGTACAAGATGGCAGGCTACGCTGACTGACAAAAGGAACGTTAGAAGCTATTAAAGGCAACGTCAGTAGACACAGCGAAAGCAAGGCTCGAGGTAGTTGACAAAAGAGTGAAACATTAAATGCAATGATGTACGGATCACGCAAAGCATTAAATGCTCCCAACGGTCATCTTCTCAAGTGCCTATAAATAGAAGTTCTGATGAGAAGCTAGATATAATACTTTGCGCAAACTTACAGAAATGCTGTCAAATTCAAAAGCTCTCAAACTTCATCTTCAACCTCACTACATTGCTATTGTAATATCTTAGTGAGATTAAGCTTAAACTTAAGAGAAAAATCACAGTTGTGATAATAGCTTATTAAGAAGCATTGTAACTCTTATATGAATTTGTTTACATTAATTTGTAAGAACTATAGGAGATCAAGTTGTCATCGGATTCTCTAGAAAGTCTTAGAGGGTATCTAAGCAGTGTGTTCCTAGAGTGATCAGGTTGTGATCAGAATACTCTAGAAGACTTAGAGGTTATCTAAGTGAAAAACCATTGTAATCTTGTGTGATTAGTGGATTAAATCCTCAGGTGAGGTAAATCACTCCAAGGGGGTGGACTGGAGTAGTTTAGTTAACAACGAACCAGGATAAAAATCATTGTGCAAATTGTTTTTATCTTACAAGTTTTAAAGCTACACTTACTCAACCCCCCCCCCTTTCTACGTGTTTTTCTATCCTTCAATTGGCATCAGAGCGCCGGTTCTAAGGTGCAAGCACTTAACCGTGTTTAGAAAAGATTCAGGAAGAGAAAAACGCTTAAGTCAAGATGGCTGGTGAAGATCCAACACATACATCTACATCTGGCTCTGCTGAGCAACATAATGGAAATTATAACAATGGTTATACTAGAGCACCAGTATTTGATGGTGAAAACTTTGAATATTGGAAAGATAAACTTGAAAGTTACTTTCTTGGTCTAGATGGTGACTTATGGGATCTTCTGATGGATGGTTACAAACATCCAGTGAAAGCTAGTGGTGTAAAGCTTACAAGACAAGAGATGAATGATGATCAAAAGAAGCAATTCAAAAATCATCACAAGTGTAGGACTATTTTGCTGAATGCTATCTCTCATGCTGAATATGAGAAGATATCTAACAGGGAAACTGCCTATGACATATATGAATCATTGAAAATGACTCATGAGGGAAATGCCCAAGTCAAGGAGACTAAAGCTCTTGCCTTGATCCAGAAATATGAAGCCTTCAAGATGGAGGATGATGAAAATATTGAGAAGATGTTCTCAAGATTTCAAAAGCTAATTGCTGGATTAAGAGTTTTGGACAAAGGCTACACCAGGGCCGATCATGTCAAGAAGATCATCAGAAGCTTGCCAAGAAAATGGGGTCCTATGGTGACTGCTTTCAAAATTGCCAAGAATCTGAATGAAGTCTCTCTTGAAGAATTGATCAGTGCTCTGAGGAGTCATGAAATTGAGTTGGATGCTAATGAACCTCAGAAGAAAGGTAAGTCTATTGCATTAAAATCTAATTATAAAAAATGCACTAACGCTTTTCAGGCTAAAGAAGAAGATTCTGAAGAATCAGAATCAGAAGAAGAAGAAGATGAACTGTCTATGATCTCCAGAAGGGTAAACCAACTTTGGAAGAGCAAGCAAAGGAAGTTCAAAAACTTCAGAAGTTCAAAGAAGCCTGAAAGAGGAGAATCTTCTGGAAGCAGAAGATCTGACAAGAAGAAGGTCATTTGTTATGAGTGCAATGAGCCTGGACACTTCAAGAATGAATGTCCAAAACTTCAGAAGGAGAATCCCAAGAAGAAGTTTCATAAGAAGAAAGGTCTTATGGCAACATGGGATGATTCAGAATCAGAATCAGAATCAGACTCTAAAGGCGAGCAGGCAAACCTTGCACTGATGGCCACAGTGGATGATGGATCAGAATCTACATTAGAATCAGATTCTGAAGAGGTATTTTCTGAACTATCTAGAGAAGAGTTAGTTTCCAGTTTAACTGAACTTCTGGAACTCAAGGCTCATCTTAGTATCAAATACAAAAAGCTGAAGAAGCTATTTGATTCTGAAACTAAGAAGCTGGAAGTGGAAAATTCTGAACTAAAGGAAAAAGTTTTAAAATTATCCAAAGATATTGGATCTCCTTCTGAATCAGAAAAATCCATTCTTAGCCTCAATCATATTCTGAAAGAATATGACTCGAGCTTCAGAAAGTTTTTATCTAGAAGTATTGGCAGAAGTCATCTTGCTTCTATGACATATGGTGTTTCTAGAAACAAAAGGATTGGCGTTGGCTATGAGGGTGATACCCCACACAAATTTGAACCTATAGATGATATGAAAATCATATACAAGTCATTGTATGATCAGTTCAAATATGGCCACTCACATGATATTAGGCTCACTTCACATGCCAAAAGCTTTCATGCTACACACACTAAGAAGCATGTGACACAACCTAGAAAATGTCATGTTGCCAAACCTAAAGAATATCATGGTGTTCCTCCTGTTGTTTATTATGCTAAACCCAAGTTCAATCAGAACTTGAGGAAAACTAACAAGAAAGGACCCAAGAAGTTGTGGGTACCTAAGGAGAAGATAATTTCTGTTGCAGATATCCTTGGCAGCAAAGAAGACAAAGCACAAAATGTCATGGTACCTGGACTCTGGGTGCTCGCGACACATGACGGGAAGAAGGTCTATGTTCCAAGACCTGGTGCTTAAGTCTGGTGAAGAAGTCAAGTTTGGAGGAGATCAGAAGGGCAAGATAATTGGCTCTGGAACCATAAGTATTGGTAACTCTCCTTCCATAACTAATGTACTTCTTGTAGAAGGATTAGCGCATAACTTATTGTCCATAAGTCAATTAAGTGACAATGGTTATGACATAATCTTCAATCAAAAGTCTTGCAAGGCTGTAAGTCAGAAGGATGGCTCAATCCTATTTACAGGCAAGAGAAAGAACAACATTTATAAGATTGATCTCTCTAATCTTGAGAAGCAGAAGGTGACTTGCCTTATGTCTGTTTCTGAAGAGCAATGGGTCTGGCACAGAAGATTAGGACATGCTAGTTTGAGAAAGATTTCTCAAATTAACAAACTAAATCTGGTTAGAGGACTCCCAAATCTAAAATACAAATCAGATGCTCTTTGTGAAGCATGTCAGAAGGGCAAGTTCTCCAAACCTGCATTCAAATCTAAGAATGTTGTCTCTTCCTCTAGGCCATTGGAACTTCTGCACATTGATCTGTTTGGACCAGTCAAAACAGCATCTGTCAGAGGGAAGAAATATGGATTAGTCATCGTAGATGATTATAGCCGCTGGACATGGGTAAAGTTCTTAAAACACAAGGATGAGTCTCATTCAGTGTTCTTTGAATTCTACACTCAGATTCAATCTGAGAAGGAGTGCAAAATCATAAAGGTCAGAAGTGATCATGGTGGCGAATTTGAGAACAGATTCTTTGAAGAGTTCTTCAAAGAAAATGGTATTGCCCATGATTTCTCTTGCCCTAGAACTCCACAGCAAAATGGAGTTGTAGAGCGAAAGAATAGGACTCTACAAGAAATGGCCAGAACCATGATCAATGAAACCAATATGGCTAAGCACTTCTGGGCAGAAGCAATAAATACTGCATGTTATATTTAGAATAGAATCTCTATAAGACCTATTCTAAATAAGACCCCTTATGAATTGTGGAAGAACAGAAAGCCCAACATTTCATATTTTCATCCTTTTGGATGTGTTTGTTTTATTCTGAATACTAAAGATCATCTTGATAAGTTTGATTCTAAGGCACAAAAATGTTTCCTTCTTGGATATTTTGAACGCTCTAAAGGCTACAGAGTATACAATACTGAAACATTAGTTGTAGAAGAATCAATCAATATCAGATTTGATGATAAGCTTGGTCTTGAAAAGCCAAAGCAGTTTGAGAATTTTGCAGATATAGATATTGACATATCAGAAGCTGGAGAACCAAGAAGCAAAGTTTCAGAAGCTGAAAGTCTCAGAAGCAAAGGATCAGAAGATCAAGTTGCGGCATCTTTAGAGAATCTCAGAATTTCTGAAGAGCTAACAGTCAGAAGATCTTCTAGACTCACCTTAGCTCACTCAGAAGATGTGATTCTTGGAAAGAAAGATGATCCTATCAGAACTAGATCATTTCTAAAGAATGGTAGTCAGAATCAATGATCAGAATCAAAAGATGAAAAGTTCTATTTGTCTATAGAAGCAAATACAGTGCAACACAGCTATCATCAAGTGTTTTCTGATGGTGAACACATGTCTGCACGGTTGGTAAAAGCGTGAGTGAAACTGATGGGACGCCGCCCTAGGTAACTGTGTAAATCATTTCATTTACCACGTTCTCTCACCTAACGTCACTCATCATTTAATGCATTTGATTTCAATTGATTTTGTAACTGTTCATTCTCATAATTTAATTGCATTCTTTTTCAAATCCGCCTCTATAAATATATTTCAAATCATAACGTTTATCTTTTTCGCTCCCATTGTCTCTCTCTTCTTGCATGCATTTTTGCAACCTCTTTGCCCTTTTCTCAAACCCTAAACGCAAACCCAGAAAAGTTTCAAGTAATATCAGTACTGCTTCAATGGCTGCTTCATCTTCTCTCAACGCTGGTTCCTCTGTTCCTTTACATCTTCAAGAAGAAGAACAACAAATTGTTCCTGTTGTCTCTTGCTCTATTCCCAAAAACGAGTTAGAAGTTATCTGTGAATTAACGGTGGACTTTGATAGTCTTGAAAAACATGAGTTTCATCTGAAAGAGGATATGTTGTTTCAAGGATGGACTTCTCTGTTCTCTGAGTTCTGTGGACCTGTTTACCCAGAACTAGTGAAGGAATTTTGGGTGCACGCTGTAGTTGCCCCTAAATCATTCATGTCGTTTGTCCATGGAAGATTTGTTGTTGTTACTGAGAAAATCCTAAGAATGATGTTTGACCTAAGAAACCCTGAAGGTGCCTATGAAATTGATCAAAGAGAAGATTGGGAAGATGTTCTGGCTACTCTTTATACAGATGTGGAGAAAACAAAGCGTGTCAAGGACATGAAGGATCTCTACAAAATCTGGACCAAGATTCTTCTGGGGTGTTTCTATCACAGGAAAGCAACCTAATCCGCAGATTTTGTCAACAAAGAGCAACAATATATTCTGTATTGTATCGCCACTCAGAAGAAGGTTGATATTATCTTCATAATATTCAATCATATGTGGAATGCTGTAAAGGATTCCAGAAATGCTTTCAGAATAAAGAAGAGTAATATTGTTCCTTTTGGAAGAATAATTACTAGTCTTCTGATTCATACCAAGATTGTTGAAGACTTGGAAGCTCAAAAAGTCATCAAGGATCTTGTCACTATCACAGGAAACTGTTTGAATGCTCACACCCTGAGAAAGATGAATCTCATTCAAGAGGTTATAGACACTCCTCAACCTCTCCCAGGAGCAAGAAGCAGAAGAGATCCTGTTCTTGCTGATTTTGAATCCTTCTTCAGAAGTGAGCTGCCAGAAGTTAGGACTAAATATCTTAACTCTCTCAAAGAAGAAAAAGACAAAAATGCTCCTGCAAAAGGTGGTCGCAAGAAAGCTTCTACTTCCAAGCATGCTGCTTCGAAAGATGTTTCTGAAGCTGCACCAGAAGCTGTTGTCAAGAGGGAAAGAAGGACAAAGCGTAAATTTGATCATCCTTCTGTTAACCAAGAGAAGGAAGTCCAAGGTGTAGCTGCTGCTGCTGTTGTTGTTGAGAAAGTTGTTGAAGAAGAAGAAGTTATTGCTGAAGAAGTTCAGGATGTTTTAGTTGAAAATGAAAATAGTGAAAAAGAGACTGCTGAGAAGAAGAAAAAGAAGAAGAGAAAGATGAAAAATAAGAATGTGGAAGATGGAAAGGATGTTGAAAAGAAGAAGAAAAGAAAAGGAAAATTAATCATTGAAGCCTCGGAGGAAGAAGAAGAAGTACTAGAAGATGTGAATCAGTAAGAAGAAATAAATCAAGAACCTGCAACTCAAGAAGTTGAAGGTCAAAAAGCTATTGATAATGAGAAGGAAAAACTGGAATCTGCCAGAAGAAGAGAAATTTCTCTTGGGAAGGCAAAGATTGTGGAAGAGAAGAAGAGCAAGAAGCAGAAAAGACTTGAGGCTGAGTTTGAAGCGATTCAGAATTTGTCTAAAGGTATACATCTTTCTGAACCTGTTTATGTTCCTGCTTTACGTTCAGAAGTTGCACCAATAAATGTTGCTTAAACCCCTGAACCAGAAAATCAACCAGATACAGCCCCATCAGAATCACCTATACCCATCCATGTTCTCACACCTCCTTCTTCTCCTCTAACCAATGTTCTTACACCTCCTCCTTCACCTACCTCAAACGTTCTCATTCCTCCTTCTCCACCTAAAACAAATGTTACTTCTGATCACTCCCTTGAAACCCTTGTTCTTGATATCCAACCCCTTCAAACTCTCTTTCCACCTCACACAAATGTATCCACTTCTCAACCTCCACCTCATGCAAACTATGAACCCATTCCTTCTACCGCCCAAAATAATCCTTCTGTATCTGACCTTCCAGATTCTGCATCGCATGAGCAATTGCTTCGTGACTGCAACTACACACCCAAACCTCGTCCTGAACCTGAGCTGGTAGTGTTAGAATCTGAGAATGAAGCAGAATCATCTCTCTGTCTTGATAGAGAACCTCAACCCTATTTTTTCCTAAAACCAGATTCTGCTATAACCAAAATAAAATCTCGCCGAGCATACCCTATTGGTGTAATTTATGAAATGGTAAAGAGGAATGTCAGCAGAATCTTTGATGCTCTCAGAATAGCTTATCATGCTGGTTTAAATGATGTTGCTATGCGAACTTTCTGGAGGATCTTCAGAAGAAGAGCAGATGCTTATTTTCAAGAACTTCAGGAAATTTGTGTAGAACTTGCTCCACGTCCTTGTGGATTTCTGAGGCACTATGAAGATTTTTGGTTCAGTCGTCTTGGAGGGAGATATTGTTTTGAAGAGAAGGAATTCATTGATGAACTTGCAGAAGCCAACCCTTGCATGGACATTGTGGTTTGGAGACCTAAGTATCCAGTTCTGACTGGAGACTTCAAGTGGTTGTTTGACTTTCTGAGGGAGAATCCTTCTGAGAAGTCCCCCAATATGGTCATTCTAGAAGTTGTTTACCCTCCAGAAGTTGAAGGTCCTACTCCACCAAGGAACCTTGCTGCCATTCTTCAAGCCCTTGAGAATGGAGATTCTGATCTTCCTACTCCTGAGTATGAAGAAGATGCTTCTAGGGAAGAAGCTGATGCTGAAGATCATCCTGCTGGAAATATTCCTGTTGAGGAAAATCCTGATGATGATCTCACCATGGATGCTGCTGTTGAGAATGCTGTCCCTCTGAACAGAAGTTGTGAAGCTTCTTCTGGAGAACCCTCTCTTCTGGTGAAGACTTTAGAGGTTATTCAAAAGAATCAAGCTAAACTAGCTTCTCGCATGGACAAGCAAGAAGATACCAACAATGAGTTTCGCTCATTTATGGAGAAGCAAGCTGAGAGAAATGCTGGGATTCAAGACCTTCTGGCGAAGATAGTTTCCAAACTAGGCCAGTCGTAGTCCGTTGTGTCTTAGTTGTCTCTTTCTTTTTGCATCTGCTTTGTGCATCTATCTTCTCATCCCTTGTATCTTCTGATTATTTCCAATGAATGAAATCCTTTATCCTTCTCTCATATTGTTTGTTTTTCATCTGAATCTTTTGTGTTTTTTGATGTTATGACAAAAAGGGGGAGAAAATGTGATAAATGATCTGATTTTTATTATCAGTTGCTGGGAGTAAGTCTCCACATTTCTAACAGAATTTGCGAGTTTTATGTCTTTGAGTGTTTTTGCAGGATTGAAGACATTCTAAAAAGCTCAACATGAGAAGCAAGGACATGAGGAAAAGCAATTCTATATAGAAACAAGCTCATGAAAATTGAAGCAAGCTGAGTGCTGTGAAGCTTCAAGATCAGAAGCAAGAAGGAAGAATGTACTAAAATTGAAGAATGTTCTGATATTCTCGTGGCAGAATATGCTCTATTACATGAAACATTCTTAACATGCTCTGATACATTCTTTTTATACTCTGATACATACTTTATGTTCTGATACATATCTTATGTTCTGATTTATTCATGCTTTGACTTTTGTCGTTTAGTTTGTTCTACAACATTTCAGGATGTAGAGATGCTCTGATGATGCTCTGGTACATTCAACAATGTTCTGATACAATCTAGCATGCAATGATTCAAGAAGAAATTCAAAGCTTTGAAGCTGTCCTTTGGAAGCAAGAAGCAGAAGCTAAGAATGGTCTGAAGATCTAAGCATATGTGATCGTCTCAACTGAAATGGAAAATACTCAGGGAAGTCCTTTATTTATAAATTTCTTCCAGTATTTATTTCAGGGGGAGATTACTTATCTCAGGGGGAGATTGTTAATCTCAGGGGGAAACATATTCACACACTATGTTTATATGCTTATGCTATAACTGTGTAATTGTCTTTAGCCGTCTAATATTCTGATTGCAAATTCATATCATTTATATATGTTTTTGTCATCATCAAAAAGGGGGAGATTGTTAGAACAAGATTTGTTCTGATCAATATTCTTAGTTTTGATGATAACAATGTATATGAATTTTGTATGAGATAATGTGGTACTCTAATCCTACGCAATTTCCATTTCAGGAATCACATAAAGAGTATGCACAAAATCAGCGCAAGAAGCACTGACTCAGAAGGTTCAGCATGCAACATCAGAACATGCTCTGGCAAGACATCAGAAGATGGTCAAGCAGAATCAGAACATGGTCTATTGAAGCATCAGAAGAACTTGAGATCAGAAGCAGAAGCACTGAAGTTCTCATGGTATCACGCTAAGAAGCACTTCAAGGTCAGAAGACAAGAAGATGCTCTTCACCAACCTGTTTGACTCTGATGATATTCAAACGTAGTTTACAAAAACATCAGATCAGAAGCAAGTACAAGATGGCAGGCTACGCTAACTGACAAAAGGAACGTTAGAAGCTATTAAAGGCAACGTCAATAGACACAGCGAAAGCAAGGCTCGAGGTAGTTGACAAAAGAGTGAAACATTAAATGCAATGTTGTACGGATCACGCAAAGCATTAAATGCTCCCAACGGTCATCTTCTCAAACGCCTATAAATATGAAGTTCTAATGAGAAGCTAGATATAATACTTTGCGCAAACTTACAGAAACGCTGTCAAATTCAAAAGCTCTCAAACTTCATCTTCAACCTCACTACATTGCTGTTGTAATATCTTAGTGAGATTAAGCTTAAACTTAAGAGAAAAATCACAGTTGTGATAATAGCTTATTAAGAAGCATTGTAACTCTTATAAGAATTTGTTTACATTAATTTGTAAGAACTATAGGAGATCAAGTTGTGATCGGATTCTCTAGAAAGTCTTAGAGGGTATCTAAGCAATGTGTTCCTAGAGTGATCAGGTTGTGATCAGAATACTCTAGAAGACTTAGAGGTTATCTAAGTGGAAAACCATTGTAATCTTGTGTGATTAGTGGATTAAATCCTCAGGTGAGGTAAATCACTCCAAGGGGGTGGACTGGAGTAGTTTAGTTAACAACGAACCAGGATAAAAATCATTGTGCAAATTGTTTTTATCTTACAAGTTTTAAAGCTACACTTATTCAAACCCCCCCTTTCTAAGTGTTTTTCTATCCTTCATAGATATCATAAGAGTAGCCCAAGTATATCTACTGAAGTCATTAACAACAGTAAGAAAATAAGAAAAACCATGAACGAATTTAATAGCAAAAGGACCCCATATATCAAAGTGAATTAGATCAAAAGGTTTCACGGTTTTATTAAACTTCCTTTGATATGGTAATTTTTTTTTGTTGCCAAATGGCATACATCACAAACTCCTTCTTGATCTATTACAATAAAGGGAAAATTAAAATGTAGCAAAGTCATTCTAGAGTTAGAGAGTTGGCCTAGTCTAAAATTCCATAATGTATTTTCTGGTATGATGACGCCAAAGTTGTAAGGGGCCGCAGATACATTATGAATCTTATCTGGTAGAACCAAGTGATACATTCCTTCAATAAGTTCAGCAGAACCAATCGTCTTCAATGACCGAGGATCTTGAACAAGGCATTGTGAATTAGTGAAACTAACTAGGCAAGGTAAAGCATAACAAAGTTTGGTAACTAAAATTATATTCAAAGAAAAATTAGGAACATAAAGGACATTTGTTAAGAAAAAACTTGGAGAAAAATAAATTGTGCCAATTTGTTTTTCTACGGAAAAATTATCATTAGGTAATCTAATATAAATAGGACTAATATCATGAAGAGAATGAAACCAATTGATGAACCACAAATATGATCACTAGCTCCTGAATTGATGATCCAAGAACCAAGAGTTGTGTTATTGACACAAGAAGAAAAGTTAGAAATATTACCTTTTGTCATCGAATGATGGATGATTAGTTAATAGGAATGAGCTCACCTGATTAGAAGCATGTGTAGTAGATTGTTTACCAAAACTAGAAGCATAAAGTAGAGACATAAGAGTATTATACTGCACATGTGTAAGGGCTGATGGTGCAGAACTTTCTGCAGTAGCAATATGAGCTGCATAATTTGAACTTTTATTTTGTAATTGAGGTGGAACTTCATGCTTGCGATAACAAGTATCAAC